>NC_142437.1:84912272-85215303 GCF_059453495.1 Arachis ipaensis | reverse complement strand
AATAAGGATTCCAAAATTTTTAATATGAATTCCAGGAATCATGCACTCTTAGTCTAAAGCTCCAATCTGAGGGTTAGACATGGCTTAATAGCCAGTCAAGCTTTAGTATGTAAATCTTGATAATGTTGATAATGTTGGGTTGCTCTTGATAATGTTGGGTTGGAAGCCCCAGTCCAAATAAATTTAGACATGGCTTTACAGCCAGCCAGGCTTCAACATGCTTCATGAAACACTAGAATTCACTCTTAAAAATTCTGAAATAATTTTCGAAAACAAAGGGGAAATTTTTGAAAGATTTTTGAAAAAAAAAATTTTAAAAACAAAATAAGAAGAAAATTACCTAATCTGAGCAACAGGATGAACCGTCAGTTGTCCAAACTCAAACAATCCCCGGCAATGGCGCCAAAAACTTGGTATGCGAAATTGTTACTCTGAGGTTGTAAAATTTGTTGTTCGTTCTCTCCCTGGCAATGGCGCCAATAACTGATGCACCATACCATGGTCCAATCATAACTTCACAACTTCGCACAACTAACCAGCAAGTGCACTGGGTCGTCCAAGTAATAAACCTTACGTGAGTAAGGGTCGATCCCACGGAGATTGTCGGCTTGAAGCAAGCTATGGTCATCTTGTAAATCTTAGTCAGGCGGATATCAAATGGTTGTGGATTTTTCGAATAATAATAATAAATAAATAGAAAATAAAGATAGAAATACTTATGTAATTCATTGGTGAGAATTTCAGATAAGCGTATAGAGATGCGTTTGTTCCTCTGAACCTCTGCTTTCCTGCTGTCTTCATCCAATCCTTCCTACTCCTTTCCATGGCAAGCTTTATGTAAGGGCATCACCGTTGTCAATGGCTACATCCCATTGATAAACCCATATTTCATGAGTTCTTTTGTGCTTAATTTGAGTGATTTATACAATCCTTCATCTACTTATTCAAATTAATTGCATGGTTTTACTTTCCCTTCCTTATTATGTGATGTAAATGAAAAACATGTTTCCTAAGCTTTAAAATCAATTAATTTAATTAACTTTATTTCCATTCGATACCGTAATTAGTGTGTTGAGTAGTTTCAGATTTTCTAAGGCAGAATGACTTAATGGACGGAAAAGGAAACATACAAAAATGGAAGAAGAAAGCAAAATGGAGCTTTAAGGAAATTGGTATCCACGCGATCGCATGGATGACGCGATCGCGTGCCAAGCACGAATCAGCAGCGACGCGGCCGCATGACGGACGCGACCGCGCGCCTTAAGCAAAACGCACATGACGCGGTCGCATGACTGACGCCACCGCGTGACAAGGAAAAGCTCCAAATGACGCGACCGCGTGACCCACGCGGACGCGTGACAGAGGCCACGCACCAGAATTTACAGAATACGCCCCCAGCAAATTCTGAAGCCCTTTTTGGCCCAGATCCAAGTACAGACAGCATAGACCAAAGGTTATAAAGTGTGGGAATGCACCCATTCAAAGAGAGCTCGCATATTTTACTTTTCAATGATTTAGATTTAGTTGAGAGGGAGATCTTCTCTCTCTCTTTTAGGATTTAGGATTTCTTCTTGTTTTAAGAGTAACTCTGGATCCCAGGTTTAATGTTCTTTTATTTTAGTTTTATTTATTCCAACATTTGAATTGATTATTATAATTTGATTTATGAATTATTCCATGTCACAGATTGTTCTTTGAATTAATGATATTTGAGGTATTTTCAGTTTATGATTGTTCTCTTTGATTTAAGTTATCATTTCTTCCCATCTAAGGACGTCTTTATTATTTCAGCAATTTTACTTTTTTCCCCTTTTGGTTCTGGTTAAGGATTCAGTAACTCAACAGTTATTAAACTCAACATAATTGATAATCATTATCTTGCTAATTGAGCTGAACTTAAATAATCCTAACCTTTTCTTAGGAAATAAATAGGATTCAAAGGCCAGATTAATTAGTCCATTGACTTTTCTTTGCCCTAGTAAAGGTTGACCAAGTGGAGTTTAGATTCAACTTTCATTATAGTTGAGAGAGATAACTAAGTTGAACCTCTAATTTCCCTTATCTTGCCAAAAGTTGTTTTATAGTTATTATTTATTCTTAATTGCCATTTAATTCACTCGTCATTTAAATTACTTGCTTCTCACCTTCTAAACCCCGATTACAACCTTTATAACCAATAATAAGAACATACTTCCTCGCAGTTCCTTGAGAAGACGACCCGAGGTTTGAATACTCGGTTAACAATTTTTAAGGGGTTTGTTACTTGTGACACCCAAAACGTTTGTACGAAGGGATTTTTGTCGGTTTAGAGAATATATCTACAACGCGACTGTTTTTATGACATTCTTTACTGGCAAAAATCCTAACGTCAAAATGGCACCGTTGCCGGGGAACTGCTAACGTGTGCCTTATTATTGGTTATTGTAAATATTTTTCTTTTGCTTGTTTATTTATTTTTGTTTTTCCTTTTTATCTTTATTTGCTACTATGAACTCTCACCCCTCTCGCTTTGAGTTTGGTTCTAATATTGTTAAAGGAGATAGAAGTTATAGCAGGAATGTGCATCAAGGTCAGACCAATCAAGGATGGATGGAACCAAGAGGATCTAATCAACCTTTTTGGCAGCAACACCCTCCGAGATATCCTGGACAAAGATCATTCTACCGTGCATACCCAGCTGAAAGACATGGTGGACAACCTTGTAACTACCAACAAGCCCCACCCCGTGCATATGAACCATCCTTTCAACATAACCTCGAACCACAACACTCACAAGCTTCTCTTCACCATTCGCCATCATATGATCCTTCCTTACCCCAATACCAATCCAATCGTTCCTAATCATCACCACTTTCCTTTGTATCATGTCCAAGTCCGGCAAACCGCGAAGCAAAGGATCGCCTAAAAGAAACAGTAATTAAATTTCAAACAACCATTCAACAACTGGAGCAAGCACTAATTCAATGGGCCACTAGGCGCTCAAATATACAAGGATCAACCACAGCTCCATGTGGACAGCCCGATGAAGAGCGTAGCATGAAAGAAATACTAGAGACTCCAGTGGACAAGACAGAGAATGAATTCGTACTAGAACAAGCGGAAGAATCTGTCATTGTTCAAGAAGAAGAGTTGGTTGAAGATCTAGGAGATGCTGAACTTCCTTTGGAATCCAGAATTGAGGAAAACTCCGTCCAAGATGCTACAGTTAATGCTAAGGAGGATACCGTACAATCTCCAAGGCAAATCGTTTACGAAGAATCAAACGGAATAATCCAAGAAGCAATTTTCCTTGATGATGATAGTCACAAGTCTAGTTCTCCTAGTGATGAACTTGCGTCCGCAAGTGAATTCTCTGAAATCGAAGAATCTTCCCCAAGTGAATATAAGGATGATGCAGAGGTATATTTCTCTCAACCTCCAATCTATGACTCAAGTGATGAGGAAGACACCGAAGACTTTGACCAGGACACAGATACAATTGAAGATCTTTGCAAAGAAGTGGAAGAATTCACAGAAGAGCACAAGGAAACGGAACTTGCAGAACCACCAAAAACACCTATCCCAAGGCCATTACCACCTAATACAAGCTTCAAGTGGGTACAATCCTTAACTTATAATTTTACTTATTCACTTGAATATGGTTTGCTCGAAATAGATGGCCAACTTAGAGCTCTCTGCGGCTTTAAGAGTAAGAGGGAATTGGCTCGTACTCAGAGCTGGTGTACCAGGTTCAATAAGGTTCCACGCTTCACCTCGAAGTACACGGATTGGTATCATGCTCAATTGCATGGATCACGGAAAACGTTTGGTCACCACGGTGAGATTCTACTTTTTATCCCGCCCGAATGGAAACTTACAAATCAAAATGGAGGCGAATCTAAAAACACAGCTTGGGATCATGGATTATATTCTGACATTCGTCATCTCGGGAGGCTGAATACCTGTTTGAAGCTGCTCAGAAGCTTTACATGCCTAGTTTGGGACCCCGGAGGCTATTGGCATTCCAAGCACTGGTGGAAATTTTTGGACGAATTTAAACATAAGCCACCATAACAGGATACTCTTCCAATGTCCAACTTAAGGACTTTAACTAAAAGTGTTAGGTGGGAGACAACCCACCATGGTATGGTCGCTTCTTTCTCAATCTATTTCTTGTTTATTGTTTTCAATTTACCATTTTTTTTTATTTTAACATTAACCTGGAATCATGCATAGCATTCATGTTAATCACTGCATCCTGCATTTTTCAGTTAAAAAAAAAGGTTGCACGACGCGACCGCATACCTCATGCGATCGCGTCATATCGCGAAAAACACCACCCGTGCGACCGCGTGACCCACGCGGCCGCGTGATATATATATCGGCGTAAGGATCCAACGAACAGAAAGTTAGGCTGGAATCGTGCGGCTCTTGTGCGTTTCGCACAAATTGGCCCACGCGATCGCATGCCCCATGCGATCGCGTCACTTACCCAATACCAATCCCACGCGACCGCGTGAGCGACGCGATCGCGTCGCATGGATTGCATATCACCCCAAAAGGAGACAGAGAGTTGCGCTGAAACGGTGCTGGAGTCGTGCGTTTAGCACGAGTTCCAGCGACGCGATCGCGCGACCCACGCGATCGCGTCACCCCTCTTTCCCCCCCTCTCATGCGATCGCGCGACCCACGCGATCGCGTCCCCCTATTTTCACCCCAACCATGCGATCGCGTGCCCCACGCGGCCGCGTGGATTCGAAAATATAACCCCCCAGCCCGCGAACCCTATCAGTCGCGCAGCCCCCCTTCACCCCCAACCCTCTTCTCCTTCTCTATTCTTCTTCCCCCAGCCACCGCCGGCCAGCCACCACGCCACCACCCCGACGCCACCGCCGCGCCGGACGCCGCCACCGAAGCCCCCTCCCCTTCTCTCTTCTTCCTTCTTCCTCTCTCCTCTCCTCTCCACCACAACCACCTCCGCGAGCACCGTCTAGCCACCGCCGGCCTTCCAGCCGCGCCCCCCTCTCTGCCACCCACCCCCTTCAGCCAGCAACAACCACCGCCCTCCCTTCCCCTATCCTCTTCCTCTCTCACTAACCCTAATACCTCCCTCCGCCACTGCCCCCTCAGCCGCCACCGCGACGCCGTGCACCACCACCGCGCCGGACGCCGCCACAGCCACCTTCTTCCCTGTTCCACCCCTTCCGCTTACCAGGTTCCGCAACACGCAACCCTTTTTATCCGTTCGTCACTTTTCTGTATTTTTTATTCCGTTTATGTTCATGATTAGGATAGCTAGACTTGCATGTTGTAGTGGATTTTTAGGTTGTTAGGTAGCTTAGGCTGTGGTTAGTGGATCTAGGTCTGTTTACTTGCACTGTTCTTACTTCTGTTTTATCCTATGTGCAAATCTGTTGCTGCTATAGTCATGATTCATATGCTGCTTTCTTGTATGTTGTTGCTGTTTACATTGAATTTTTGTGTTTATTTTATATCTATGTACATGCAGCTTGATTTTTTAATCCATATGAACTGATATGATTGCTGTTTATTTTCCGGGACAATCCAATTTTAGCTGGAATGTTGCCCAAATTTTTTGAAAATTGTTTTCATTCTTGTTTTGGTTTGGCAACTCTGTTTTACTCTGCTTCCCCCAAACCATTTCAAGAATGCTAGGGCCACTTTCTTATCCTCTTTGATTTCCTGGTTCATAACCTGCACTTGTGATTCACTGATTCCAATTTCTGATTTCTTTATTTCTATTCGAGTCAGCATCACCCTGTTTTCTTTATTCGATTATGAGTACTTCTATTCTTACCTGTGAATCCTTGTTATATGGAATTTTTTTTCTATGCCACTTACTTTCCTAACTCACTAACTTTAATTTACTAATTTCTTTTTACCATACTAACCCTCTTGATCTCTTTTCTTATCACTTTCACTTCATCTAACTTTCTCACTATGGCATATTGATTTTTTTTTCTTTCCATTTAACATTAATTCAATCACATTTCACTTACTCATTTTCCTTATTCTATTTCTCCCTTACCGCTTTGAGTTTCATTTGTTTAAATTGCCTATTTGCTTTCCTATTTTATACATTTCCTGGTTTTCTATTTTCCAGGATGTCTGCCTCACAAAGGAAAGGCAAAGGCAAGGCTACTGGCAAGCGCAAGAGAGGAGATTCCTCCCAGTCCATCATTGCTCTAATGCACGATTCCTCATGGCGGGAGAAGAACTTCACACAGCAGGAAAAAGCTGACCAGCTGCTCCCTTCGACTGATCCTATAAAATTTGCAAACCGGTACTGTGAGCTGAAGTACCCAACTTTTGCAAACTCCAGAAATCTATACCTGGAACGTACCTTGAAGATTCCAGAAGCCCTCCAGCAATACACCACTGAGCAAATCAAGCAAAGGGGCTGGTTCTTTCTGGAGAGACCACTGACAGAGGTCAACGCATCTTGGGTCCGGGAATTCTATTGCAACTACTACCTTACTACCCTATATGCAGTGAACCTGAGGGGAAAGCAAATTCTGGTCATTGAGGAGGCCATAGAGACTATTCTCCAGCTCCCAGCCAAGTCTGATCAGCCAGATGGTTATGCACAGGCTGAGGAAGACATGGGCCAGATGAGGTTTGATTGGGATGCTGTGAAGGCACGGATAGCTCTCGACCCTGCTGTTCCTTGAGAGATGGGTCAGGACACCACTATGCCTAGAGGGATCAAGAGAGTGTACTTGAATGATGAGGCTCGGCTATGGCATCAGATCTTGAGCGACTATGTGATGCCGAATACTCATGAGACTGAGATCCCGGTTGCCATGATCACCCTCCTCTGGTGTGTGCTGGGGGGTAAGGACCTGTACTTGCCTCGTTTTATCCAGCATTATATAGCCAGGGTCCACGTTCGAGGCACCCTCCCTTTCCTTATCTGGTTACATGGCTAGGCCGTCAGGCTGATGTGCCTTGGGAGGATGCCGATGAGCGACCACCAGCAGCGGACTGCAGGAAGATCATCCCTCACAGCAGGAACTTCCTTGCTTTGGGCTACAGACCACCATCTGTCACTGCTACTGATGAGACAGCCCCTCCGTCTGCTGGACCCTCTTCATCCACAGCTGCCCCAGCTGCCCCTACTGCCACCACTGCACCTCCACCCGCCTCTGAGCCGGTTTATCGCCTCGTGCACCGTCTATTCCACCAGCTTGATCAGATGGAGCGCTGTAACAGGCGCCGGTATGAGAGATTGGAGCGCCGCAGCAGGCGACGCTATTCCCATCTGAAGCTGATGATCAGACAGGGCACCGACTTCCCCTCCGAGCCTGACACACCATCAGAGCCATCAGAGGAGGAGGAGGATGAGCACGAGGAGGAGCCTCATTCCCAGGCGGAGACTCATCAGCAGGCAGGCACAGAGCACGCTACACCACAGCAGGAGGCCCCACATCAGCTTGAGGCTACAGATCCGGAGATCCCGATCCAGTCAGTCCCCCCTCTACAGTAGCCAGACTCTCAGCCCATCACCGCCACAGAGACCCCAGCTACCATCCCTACCAATGATGACACTCCTTCACACCCGGCTTGATTGAGCATCGAGGACGATGCTTCATTAAGTGTGGGGAGGTCGCCATCTCTGGCGTTTATTTTGGTGAACTACTACATACTTTTTCTTTTATTTTGGATATTTTTCTGTATTTTCTTCTTTTTCTTTTATTGTTATTTTCTGAGTACTTATACATTGCTACTTGTGTATTTTACTCTATTTTCTGCAATTTGCAAATTTTGTTCATATTTTAGTTATTTAGTTTATTTTAGTTATTTAGTTTAGTTTGCAATTCTAACTTATTAGTGGATCAATTAGTATAGTTTACCCTTTTTACATAAGATAGCTTAGTTATAGCTTAGTTTAAATTGACAAATATAAAAAAGAGTAAGCTAGGAACTTGAACATAATAGATTTAGATCCCTAAAACCGTGTATATATAGCATTACATGATGTAATTAAACTGACAATATTTCATCAAGGAGAAACATTAAAAACTTCAAAGGCTACCCTAAATTACTTTTTAAGAGAATAATGAGAATTTTTAACTAAACTTGCATGACATACATAAGTGATAAATGATTTTTCAGCTAGAGAACACACAACCTGTGAGTTTTGAGCTTAAATTGTATGGTTGCATTCAAACCATAATTTCATTTCTGTGTGTTACATTTCCTTTTATTCTGATGTTCTTTCCTTTGCTTTAATCTATATGTCCAATTATAGAATATAGAATAAATACATACCAAGAGAATGATTGAGGCCATCATTTGATTTTAGCTCACTCATCCCAAATTAGCCTACCTTTTACATCACCCTTGTTAGCCCCCTTGAGCCTTTTAAAACCCCTTTATTCTTTTTAGCCAAATTACTAGCCTTAAGCAGAAAAACAAAAGAAAATCCCAAGTGAATCCTTGGTTAGCTTAAGATAGAAAATTATAAATAGAGTAAAATATGGGAAACTTATTGGGAACATAGTTGATAAAGACAAAAGGTAGAAAAAATTAAAAAGAATAAAGCAACTCAAAATTTTGGGGAGCAGGATCATCAAAATTCAAATTAATTAAAAAAATTACCATGTGTATTCAAAAAAAAAAAAAAGAGAAAAAGTCAGTTTTCAAGCATGTAAATAAGGGGATACAAAAAGAACTCCCCAATGCAAAATAAAAAGTAATGCACATGGGATATAAACAAGAATTGAAACATGAGCATGTGACATCAAAAGCGAGAAAATAGGGAGAATAGGTAAAGAAGCATTGTTTTACTAAGTATGTATGTTAGGTGAAATCTTAGTCTAATTAAGGATTCACTTGTTAGCTCACTTAGCCTTATACATATATCCTTACCCTTTGCCTTGACCCCATTACAACCTTAATTAAAGACCTTATGAGTTTTGGTATGACTATATTCTATAATTGTTGATTGGTTAGACGAAAAACAAGGTTATAGAAAGGAAGAATAAAAAGAAAAATAGAGCGGTTAACCCAATAAACACTGAGTGATTAGAGAGAAAACACAAAATCCAGTGAGGGTTCAAAAGCTCATTAACATTTATCTCTGATTGTCTTGCAAGTTTTTTCTTCTCTCATCTCATTTGCAAAAAAGTGCTTTATTATTTGAGGGTTAGCTATATATGTATATATATCTCCTTGAGAATGTGAAATAATTTGACTACATGTAGGCTTTATATATGAGTGGATGAATTTGAATTGCATGACTCATTAGGTAGATGCATTTAGCATAGGTTGCATTTGATAACATTCCATCACTGTAACCTTAATTATTTACCTTGGATTTAGAATGAGGACATGCTAGTGTTTAAGTGTGGGGAGGTTGATAAACCCATATTTCATGAGTTCTTTTGTGCTTAATTTGAGTGATTTATACAATCCTTCACCTACTTATTCACATTAATTACATGGTTTTACTTTCCCTTCCTTATTATGTGATGTAAATGAAAAACATGTTTCCTAAGCTTTAAAATCAATTAATTTAATTACCTTTATTTCCATTCGATACCGTGATTAGTGTGTTGAGTAGTTTCAGATTTTCTAAGACAGAATGACTTAAAGGACGGAAAAGAAAACATACAAAAATGGAAGAAGAAAGCAAAAGGGAGATTTAAGGAAATTGGTATCCACGCGATTGCATGGATGACGCGATCGCGTGCCAAGCACAAATCAGCAGCGACGCGGCCGCATGACTGACGCGACCGCGCGCCTTAAGCAGAACGCACATGACGCGGTCGCATGACTAACGCGATCGCGTGACAAGGAAAAGCTCCAAATGACGTGACCGCGTGACCCATGCGGACGTGTGACAAAGGCCACGCACTAGAATTTACAGAATACGCCCCCAGCGAATTCTGAAGCCCTCTTTGGCCCAGATCCAAGTACAGACAGCATAGACCAAAGGTTATAAAGTGTGGGAATGCACCCATTCAAAGAGAGCTCGCATATTTTACTTTTCAATGATTTAGATTTAGTTGAGAGGGAGATCTTCTCTCTCTCTTTTAGGATTTAGGATTTCTTCTTGTTTTAAGAGTAACTCTGGATCCCAGGTTTAATGTTCTTTTATTTTAGTTTTATTTATTCCAATATTTGAATTGATTATTATAATTTGATTTATGAATTATTCCATGTCACAGATTGTTCTTTGAATTAATGATATTTGAGGTATTTTCAGTTTATGATTGTTCTCTTTGATTTAAGTTATCATTGCTTCCCATCTAAAGACGTCTTTATTATTTCAGCAATTTTACTTTTTTCCCCTTTTGGTTCTGGTTAAGGATTCAGTAACTCAACAGTTATTAAACTCAACATAATTGATAATCATTATCTTGCTAATTGAGCTGAACTTAAGTAATCCCAACCTTTTCTTAGGAAATAAATAGGATTCAAAGGCCAGATTAATTAGTCCATTGACTTTCCTTTGCCCTAGTAAAGGTTGACCAAATGGAGTTTAGATTCAACTTTCATTATAGTTGAGAGAGATAACTAAGTTGGACCTCTAATTTCCCTTATCTTGCCAAAAGTTGTTTTATAGTTATTATTTATTTTTAATTGACATTTAATTCACTCGTCAATTAAATTACTTGCTTCTCACCTTATAAACCCCGGTTACAACCTTTATAACTAATAATAAGAACATACTTCCTCGCAGTTCCTTGAGAAGACGACCCGAGGTTTGAATACTCGGTTAACAATTTTTAAGGGGTTTGTTACTTGTGACACCCAAAACATTTGTACGAAGGGATTTTTGTCGGTTTAGAGACTATATCTACAACGCGACTGTTTTTATGACATTCTTTACTGGCAAAAATCCTACCGTCACCCATCCTCTCTGTGAAAATGATCCAAATGCTCTGTCACGGCACGGCTAATCATCTGGAGGTTCTCGATCATACTGGAATAGGATTTACTATCCTTTTGCGTCTGTCACTACGCCCAACACTCGCGAGTTTGAAGTTCGTCACAGCCATCCCTTCCCGGATCCTACTCGGAATACCACAGACAAGGTTTAGACTTTCCGAATCTCAGGAATGGTCATCCATGGGTTCTAACTTATACCACGAAGATACTAATAACTCGGACTCGGTCCCTTGTATTAGATATCTAAGAGATACTCATTCTAGCTTGGTTGCATGTAGAACGGAAGTGTTTGTCAGGCACGCGTTCATAAGTGAGAATGATGATGAGCGTCACATAATCATCACATTTATCATGTTCTTGGGTGTGAATGGATATCTTAGAAGCGGAATAAGTTGAATTGAATAGAAAACAGTAGTACTTTGCATTAAATCATGAGGAACAGCAGAGCTCCACACCTTAATCTATGGAGTGTAGAAACTCTACCGTTGAAAATACATAAGTGATGAAGGTTTAGGCATGGCCGAGAGGCCAGCCCCCAAAACGTGATCACAGGATCAAAATTACAATATGGGATGATCCGAAGATCTCAAATACAATAGTAAAAAGTCCTATTTATACTAAACTAGCTACTAGCGTTTACAGAAGTAAGTAATTGATGCATAAATCCACTTCCGGGGCCCACTTGGTGTGTGCTTGGGCTGAGCTTGAATGTTACACGTGCAGAGGCTTCTTCTGGAGTTGAACGCCAAGTTGTAACGTGTTTTTGGCGTTCAACTCTGGTCCGTGACGTGTTTCTGGCGTTTAACTCCAGACTGCAGTATAGAACTGGCGTTCAACGCCCTTTTGCGTCATCTAAACTCGGCCAAAGTATGGACTATTATAAATTGCTGGAAAGCTCTGGATGTCTGCTTTGCAACGCAATTGGAAGCGCGCCATTTCGAGTTCTGTAGCTCCAGAAAATCCACTTTGAGTGCAGGGAGGTCAGAATCCAACAGCATCAGCAGTCCTTTTTCAACCTCTGAATCTGATTTTTGCTCAAATCCCTCAATTTCAGTCAGAAAATACCTGAAATCACAGAAAAATACATAAACTCATAGTAAAGTCCAGAAATGTGAATTTAACATAAAAACTAATGAAAACATCCCTAAAGGTTACTAGATTCTACTAAAAACATACTAAAAACAATGCCAAAAAGCGTATAAATTATCCGCTCATCATGCATGCGCACAAAACACTTTTTTTTTAGGAACAGGGTAAAAGGACATGTGTGCGTATGCACAGATGTTGTGTGTACGCACAAGAGCAAAAAAATTTGTGGTCCGTGCACACAGCTTGTGCGAATTCTCCCAACAGAAGGGGTTCTGAGACTTGTGCATACGCACAGATGTTAAAATCTGGGGGAAGTGTGCATGGGCACAGGTGTGTGCATATGCACACTGCCCTATTTTTGCAAAATTTTTAATGCCTTTAAGGCACCAAAATGACTTCCAAAATAGTTTTTTCAAGCCCCAAATCATTTTAAAACCCCAAAAACACATTATCCCACTAAGATCACCTAATAAACACCAAAATGCAACAAAATTAAGCCTAGAATTCTATCAAACTAAGCTAACAAAAGAGACAAAATTCAATAAACAAAAGCTAAAAGAAGAGAAAGGTTAGAAGGATATTACCATGGTGGGGTGTCTCCCACCTAGCACTTTGGTTTAAAGTCCTCAAGTTGGAGTTTTGAGTGAAGCTTGTGTCATGGTGGCTTATGCTTCCACTCATCCTTGAGTTGCCACTCATGTTTGCTCTTCAAATCTCCTCCGAAATCCTAAACGAAGTACATCAATCTCTCAAGCAACTTCAAGCAAGCAATTGGGATCCAAAATTGTTTATTGTAGAGGTGTATGCCCGAATCCCATACTTTGGTTTCTCTATCATCCTCTTGTTGACAATCATTTGTGCCCTTGGATGAACAACCTCTTGAATTACCTTTGAAGCACCCAATGAAACGTTGTGATCCTCCCATTTGGACCTTGTACCACTTATGCTTTGAACTCCTTTGGCAACCAACACCCATTTCTTCATTGTTGAACATCCCAAGAAGGATCTTAAGTTGATGATCCGTTTCCAAGATAGCAACTTGATGTGGACCTTTGAAGCTCATGGAGGATATTGTCACCCACTCAGTTTGCCCTTGGTTTGGAGTCATCCTATTGGACTCTTGTATGAATACCTCCACTTCTTGGGTGACTACCTCTTCCTCACCATCCTTTTCAAGCTCTTCCCTATCTCTCTCAAACTCAAGAGGGGAAATTTTCTCAAGATCATTGAGGGGGTTGACCAAGGTAGACAAAAAATCATTGATGATGCAATCCACTTCTTGATCAAACTCCCTCAATTCTCCATTTCACTCTTCCAGTTCACTAGTTCTACCTTCCTCCTCTTTTTGTAATTCTTGTCCTAGCTCTTCTTCTTTCCCTTGAAGCTCCATGTTCTCCTCCTCTCTACACTCCTTCGTTGCTCCTCCACATTCCATAAGGGGAATGTCTTGATTGCTTGAGCGTAGTGAGGCTAAGCGGAGGCTAAGCGGTTCATCGCTTCGGCTATGGTAGCTATAAACTCCCTTTGCTTCTTTCGGAACCTTTCTTGCTCTTGGAAGAATGCTTGAAGGTCTTGTTGTTCTTGGGGCAAGGGTTGGGGAATTTCATGTTGAAGTGAAGAAGGTTCAATGGTTGGAAAAAAGGTTGTATAGTTGGGAGATGTGTTATGTGGGTGAGGGTATTGAGATGGTGTATAAGGATGCGGTGGTTCATATGGTTAATGGCAAGGTGTATAAGTATCTTGATTCCATGCAGGTTGAGGGTGTGATACTTGATGGTTCGGTGGTTGGGGTCATGTAGGGGTATCTTTCATATCTTTGAATTTGATATGCACATTGGAGAGGGTTTGGGGGACGATTTGGCTCGTTGTAGTATGGGGAAAATTGCTCCTCCCTCCATTGATTCTCCCATTCCATGATGAAATCCCAATTTAAATTCATCATTTCCTATAAAATACTCACAACCAAGCTCCAAGCCAAGAAGGTGATAACTCATAGAGAAAATTGAAAATAAAAACTAAAGACATCGATTAACAAAATAAACAAAATCCTAATTATCAATAAAAGCTAACAAACAACCAAAAAGTAAGATATTTACACTATCAACATATTCACAACAACCAAAAGATAGCACTCAATTGCATCCCCAGCAACGGCGCCAAAAATTTGAAAGAGCAAAACCGTCGGCTTAGAATTTTTCACAAAATAAATTCCGTTGCAAGTATAGTTCCAAGCCAACAAGTAATGCTCAAATCAAATTTAAATCAAAAGATAGTCACAATTAAAACACAATAACCGGGAGTTTGAAGTCCCGGGTCGTCTTCCCTAGGAGTTACAATTAAGTGATCATTTATTGGCTATGATTGATTGCATGAGAGGCAAGAAATGTAAATAGCAAAAAAGTAACTTAACATACAAGAAATTGAATGAAAGCAATTAAATAAACATGCAAGAAACTAAAAGTCAAAGTAATTAATCAAGAGAAAGGGAATTCAAATGCAATAAAACCTCTTGGCATGGATTGAGAGTTAAGGTTATCTATCCTAGTCATTGACCACAAACACATGATGATTATGAAGAGTTAATCCTACTTAGTCAACCCTACATCGAGGATAAGTCAAATAGGCATAGTTGATCCCAATCTATAAGTCCTAGTCAACACTATTAATGGAAGACTTAGAGTCAATGGAAACCAAATCAACTAACTACTCTAATATATCAAACAAGAATGGACATCAATGACTCAATGAGCACCAAAGTCCTCATATCCAAACCAAGAGTAAAGAAAAACTAGGTAAATACTAAGCCAAGCATTTTGTCAAACACTTGGTGTACATGAGAATAAAATAATATTAAAATGAATTAAAAATAAAATCTAACTACCAAAAGCAAGAAAATGATAATAACAACTAAAGGAAGCAACAATTAACATGAAAACATAAATTTGCATTAAGTGAAATTAAAATTAACATGAGTATCCATAAACATAAAAATGACAAAAATGAGAAATTAAGAAGAAGAACTAAGAGAACTAAGACAATAAAGCATGAAAACATAAATGAAACTATATTAAAACAAGAATTAAAAGCTAAAATTAAAGGAAAATTAACTAAACCTAACCTAATTCTAGAGAGAGGGGGGAGCTTCTCTTTCCAGAAAACTAAGACAAGAACATAGAAAAGCTAAACCTAATTGCCCCCCTTGCTTCCGCTTGAATTGGGGTTGAAATAGCTTCAGAAATGAGTTGGATTGGGTTTTGGAGGTCCAAAATTCGCTCCCAGCGATTTGCATTAATGAGCTCATGTGACTCGGATCACACGTACGCGTGGGTCACGCGCACGCATCGCCCGGCTCGCACTTGTGCGCGCGCACTGATGTGTGAACTTTTTGTTGATATAGAATTTCCTCAATTGAATGAATTCTCGTTGCAAGTGTAGTTCTATACCAACAAAGAATCCTCACATGCAAAAATTTGGTTGTCACAAGTAATAAATCCCAATGAAAATTAACCGAATTATTTAGACTTCGGGTCGTCTCACAAGGAATTGCAATGATGTGCTCAATTATTGGCTATGAAGAACAAAGGGTTTGGTTGATAAAAGGGGCAAGAAAATAAATGACAAGAAAAGTAAAGAGAGCAATTTAAGAAAGCAATTAATAAAGAGAGACATTCATGGCAAGGCTTGAGATCATAGGCTTTCTATCCTAGTCATTAATCATAACAATACTTAACAAGAATTTATCTTATTTCGTCATCCCCAATGTAGGAAGAAGGTATAAGTTCTATTAGAGAAAGTCAAACAAGACTAGTTAATCTCAAATTAAAAATCCTAATCAACTCACTAATTGAATTAGCAAGAGATTAGAGTCATTGAAAATAATATTAACTAACAACTCTAGATCACCAATGTAAATTGGGTATTAATGACTCAAGATTACCCAATTATTCTTTCCAAGCCAAGAATGCTCAAAATCTACTCTAAAGCCCAACCAAGCATTTTTTCAAACACTTGGAAGGCATAAAAGGAAAGCATAGTAAATGTGCAAGAATAATAAATCTACCAACTACCAATTGCAAGAAAAGTAAATCAACAACTAAAATCATCAATAAAAGAAACATCAACATTAAATTGCATTAAAAGAGATCTAAATCCAACATGAACATCCATGAACATAAAAGAGAGCATAAAAGGAAAATTAACACTACAAACCATGAGAATCAAAGAGTAGAAGCAAGAATTCACAAAGGAGATGAGATGAAATCATGAAATTGGACCTAGATCTAAGATGAAAATATCCTAAGAATCCTAATTCTAGAGAGAAGATGGAGCTTCTCTTTCTAGAAACTAACCTACATGATGCTATACTACAAACAATTGCTCCCCCCTTGTCCAAGCTTGAATTCTGCATGAAATAGCATCAGAAATGAGTTAGATTGGGCCCAAAAATGCTTCAGAAATCGCCCCCAATGAGTTGCCTAAAATGGACCCACGCTGCTCCATCGGTGCACACACATACAGTGCGCTTGCGTGCCCCTATACATCAGGAAACTATGAAAAATTTTATATCATTTTGAAGCCCTGGATGTTAGCTTTACAATGCAACTAGAACCGCCTCATTTGGACCTCTGTAGCTCAAGTTATGGTCAATTAAGTGCGAAGAGGTCAGGCTTGATAGCTTTGCGGTTCCTTCATTTCTTCATGAGTTCTCCCACTTTGCATGCTTTTCTCCTAACTTCTTCCATCCAATTCTTGCCTTATGAACCTGAAATCACTCAACAAACATATTAAGGCATCGAATGGAATTAAAGTGAATTGAATTTAGCTATTTTAAGGCCTAAAAAGTATGTTTTCATATTTAAGCACAAATCAAGGGAGAATTGCAAAACCATGCTATTTCATTGAATAAATGTGGGAAAAGGTGATAAAATCCTCCCAAATTAAGCACAAGATAAACCACAAAATTGGGGTTTATCACGCACGCATCGCTTGTGCGCACACACAGATGCTGGAACTTCCAAACTCCATTTCTTCATGGTTTCTTCCCTTTTGCATGCTCTTTTTCTCACTTCTTCAACCCATACTTGCCTTGGAAACCTGAAATCACTCAACAAACATATCAAGACATCATATCGAATTAAAGTGGATAAAATTTAGTAATTAAAAGGCCTAAAAAGCATGTTTTCACTTTCAAGCACAATTTAGGAAGAAATCAAAAAACTAAGCTATTTCATTGAATAAGTATAGGAAAAGTTGATAAAATTCACCCAATTAGAGCAAATAAATACCATAAAATGTGTATTTATCACATCCCCACACTTAAACAATAGCATGTCCTCATGCTATACTCAAGAAGGAAACAAGGGGTATTATATTTATTCAATGCAAGGAAACTACCTATATGCAATCTACCTAAATGAATGCAACTACTTAGTCAAAATAAATCAATTTCCAAGAATACATATATGAACATAAGGGCTAAAGCAATCTTAACCAAGTCAAATCCATAATTGATTAGAGTTATTGAAAAGCATTTACAAACTTGCAAGAAAGGAATTAAGCATAGGTGAAAACATGTAATCAAGTAATCAAACCCTCACCGGATGTGTATCCGCTCTAATCATATCGTGTATAGGGTCAATTCACTCAATTCTCCTTTAATCGAGCTTTCTAAGATTTGTTTTTCATCTAACAATCAACACTTATTCAATGTATGCATAAAAATATCATGAGGACTTTTCCATAGATTGTAATGGGGCTAGGATTTAGGTAAGGATGCATATGGTCAAGTGAGCTTGAAATTTACATCTTTGATTAGCCTAAGCTCTCACCAAACCCACTTAACAACCTATACAACTCAAAGCAAACCTAACTACCCATTTCTCACTTTTCTCACACACTCATGCATTTTCTTTTTAATCTCATGTCACATATGCATTGTTCTTTTATTCTTCAAACTTTGGGGCATTTTGTCCCCTCTCTTTGTATATAGTTTTAATTCATTACATTTTGTTTCTTGTAGATAGCTTAGGTTTAGTTTAATTTCAAGCTTAAATTGATTAGATTTTTGTTTTGATCATGTGTTCTTGAGGAATAATATGTTTTGGGGTTGAAAAGCTATTTTGGATGTAAACTTTGGTGCCTTAAGGCACTAAAATTTTTTTAGAAAAAACAGAGCATGTGCGCGTTGATGAGCAGATAATTTATACGCTTTTTGGCATTATTTTTACATAGTTTTTAGTATGATTTAGTTAATTTTTAGTATATAATTATTAGTTTTTAAATAAAAATCACATTTCTGGACTTTACTATATGTTTGTGTATTTTTCTGTGATTTCAGGTATTTTCTGGCTGGAATTGAGGGACCTAAGCAAAAATCTGATTCAGAGGCTGAAAAAGAACTGCAGATGCTGTTGGTCTGACCTCCCTGCACTCGAAGTAGATTTTCTGGAGCTACAGAAGCCCAATTAGCGCGCTCTCAATTGCGTTGGAAAGTAGACATTATGGGCTTTCCAGAAATATTAGTCCATACTTTGTCCGAGATTTGATGGCCCAAACTGGCGTTTAAACGCCAACTTTCTACCCTTTTCTGGCGTTAAATGCTAGAACTGGCATAAAAGCTAGAGTTAAATGCCCAAATTGGCACCAAAGCTGGCGTTTAACTCCAAGAAAGGTCTCTACATGTGAAAGCTTCAATGCTCAGCCCAAGCACACACCAAGTGGGCCCCGAAAGTGGATTTTTGCATCATTTACTTATTTCTGTAAATCCTAGGCCATTAGTTCATTATAAATAGGACCTTTTACTAATATATTCGCATGCTATCATAGACTATCATCTTTTCAGGTTTGGAGGCTGGCCTTACGGCCATGCCTGGACCTTCATCACTTTTGTATTTTCAACGGTGGAGTTTCTACACCCCATAGATTAAGGTGTGGAGCTCTGCTGTTCCTCATGAATTAATGCAAAGTACTATTATTTTTCTACTCAATTCAAGCTTATTCTTATTCTAAGATATTCACTCGCACTTCAACCTGATGAATGTGATGATCCGTGACATTCATCATCATTCTCACCTATGAACGCGTGCCTGACAACCACTTCCGTTCTATCTGCAATAGCTTGAGTGTGTATTTCTTAGCTTCTTGGTTTACGACGCATGGTTGCTTCTCCTGACAATAGAGCCCTCCATTCCGTGAGATCAGAGTCTTCGTGTTATAAGCTAGAATCAATTGGCAGCATTCTTGAGATCTGGAAAGTCTAAACCTTGTGTGTGGTATTCCGAGTAGGATCTAGGATGGGATGACTGTGACGAGCTTCAAACTCGTGAGTGTTGGGCGTAGTGACAGACGCAAAAGGATCAATGAATCCTATTCCAACATGAGTGAGAACTGACAGATGATTAGCCCTGCGCAACCCGTAGCCGGACCATTTTCACTGAGAGGATGGACGGTAGCCATTGACAACGGTGATCCCCGAACATACAGCTTGCCATGGAAGGGAGTACGCATAATTGGATGAGGGCAATAGGAAAGCAGAGGTTCAGAAGGAACAAAACATCTTCATACGCTTATCTGAAATCCTACCAATGAATTACATAAGTATTTCTATCTTATTTTCTATTTCACTTATATCTTAATTATCAAAACCACATAACTATTTGAATTTGCCTGACTGAGATTTACGAAGATGACCATAGCTTGCTTCAAGCCGACAATCTCCGTGGGATCGACCCTTACTCACGTAAGGTATTACTTGGACGACCCAGTGCACTTGCTGGTTAGTTGTGCAAAATTGCAAAAGTGTGATTGTGATTTCGTGCACCAAGTTTTTGGCGCCGTTGCCGGGGATTGTCGAGTTTGGACAACTGACAGTTCATCTTGTTGCTCAGATTAGGTAATTTTATTTTATTTTTAAGCTTTTTATTTTAGAAAAATTTCAAAAAAAATATATTTTCTAAAGAACAAAATAAAATATGTTTAGTTTCCTAAAAAAAACTCTCCAAAATTTTTAAAGATGAATTCTAGAGTTTCATGATGATCTGTTGAAGTCTGGCTGGCTGTGAAGCCATGTCTAATATTTTGGACCGAGGTTTCAACTTATCATCACAAGAGCTTGTTGATTTCTATCAAGCTTGCTATTGAATGTAATGATTTACTAAAGCTTGGCTGGCCATTGGCCATGTCTAGTGGTTTGGACCGAAGCTTTCACAAAAAGCTTGGATGGTTAGTAAGTCATGTCTAATTCCTGGACCAGAGTTTTAGACTAATATTGCATGATTCCTGGAATTCCTATTAAAAAAAATTTGAATTTATTTATTCTTTTTCAACATAATTTTCGAAAAGTACAAAAAATTTTCATAAAATCATAAAAAACCAAAAAAAAATTTTGTGTTTCTTGTTTGAGTCTAGTGTCAAATTTTAAGTTTGGTGTCAATGGCATATTTTTAAATTATCTTAAAAAATTTTCAAAAAAAAAATTTCATGCATTATGTTCTTCATTGATCTTCAAGTTATTCTTGATGATTTTCTTGGGTCTGATCTTTAAATTCTCTTGTTTTGTGTCTTTTGTTGTTTTTCATATGCATTCTCAATTTGTTAGTGTCTCTAGTATGAAAATTTCTATGTTTGGTGTCTTGCATGTTCTTCTTTTCTTAAAAAAATAATATGATTGTTCATCTTGACATTCAACGTGTCTTGCATGCATTGTTTATTTGATCTTAGTTTTTTTTATGATTAGTTTCATTTTGTTGTTGTTCTCTCTCATCATTAAAAATTCAAAAAAAAATTTCAAAATTATGTCTTTTCAAGTCAATAATACAGAGAGTTGAAGATTCAGAACATACAGCAGAGGAATTACAGAGAAAAAGCTGGGCGTTCAAAACGCCCAGTGAGGAAGGAAAACTGGCGTTTAAACGCCAGCCAGGATACCTGGCTGGGCATTAAACACCCAAAAGGGTAGTATTTTGGGCGTTAAACGCCATAATGGATACCATTCTGGGCGTTTAACGCCAGGACAATACAAAGGAGGTAATTTTGTTTTCAATTCAAATCTTTTTCAATTTTGAAAGTTTTAAAACTAATTTTTCAAAATCTTATCTTTTTCATATCCTCTTTTATCAATCATATCTTTTTCAAAATCAAATCTTTTTAAATTATTTTTCAATATTTTCGAAAATCCTTACCACAATTAATGATTTGATTCAAAAAAATTTCAAGTTACTTGACTATTCAGAAATGTTCAATATTTGAATTTTAGAATCATATCTTTTAAATTTTTTGTTAGCCAAGTCATTAATATCTAATCATATCTTCTCAATCATATCATTAATTTAAAATTTTTTAAAATTGTTTTTCAATCATATCTTCTCAATCATATCTTCTCAACCACATCTTTTTTTAAAATAATTTTCAATCATATCTTTTTGATTACTGATTTCAAAATCTTCTTCAAAATCACCTAACCACTTTCTCACTCTTAATTTTCGAAAAACCATCAACCACTTTTTCAAAATTCTTTTTAAATATTTTAAAATTTTTAGTTTTATTTAAAAAAATTTTGAAAACCCCCTCCTCACCTTCTTCTATTTAAGGAGTAACACTCCTCCTCAATTAGCAATTCGGACTCTCTCTCTCCTTCTTTATATGTTCGAATTCTTATCTACTACCTCATCCCTCTATTTCTGTTTTCCTCTGACACCTCAAGGAATCTCTATACTGTGACATAGAGGATTCCTATTCTTTTCTATTCTCTTCTTTTTCATATGAGCATGAGCAAGGATAAGGACATTCTTGTTGAAGCTGATCCGGAACCTGAAAGGACCCTGAAGAGGAAGCTAAGAGAAGCTAAAGCACAACACTCTGGAGAGGACCTGACAGAATTTTTCGAAAAAGAAGAAGACATGGCCAAACCCAACAACAATGGTGGAGATGCAAGGAAGATGCTTGATGACTTTATTGCACCCTCTTCTGACTTCTATGGAAGGAGCATCTCAATTCCTGCAATTGGAGCAAACAACTTTGAGCTTAAGCCTCAATTAGTTTCTCTAATACAGTAGAATGGCAAGTATCATGAACATCCATTGGAAGATCCTCATCAGTTTTTAGCTGAATTCTTGCAAATTTGTGACACTGTTAAGACCCATGTGGTTGATCCTGAGGTTTATAGACTTATGCTGTTCCCTTTTGCTGTAAGAGACAGAGCTAGGACATGGTTGGACTCACAACCTAAAGAAAGCCTGAACTCTTGGGAAAAGCTAGTCAATGCCTTCTTGGCAAAGTTCTTTCCACGTCAAAAATTGAGTAAGCTTAGAGTGGAATTTCAGACCTTCAGACAGAAGGAAGGCAAGACCCTCTATGAAGCTTGGAAAAGATACAAGCAATTGATCAGAAGGTGTCCTTCTGGCATGCTTTCAGAATGGAGCATCATATGCATATTCTATGATGGTCTGTCTGAACTGTCCAAGATGTCATTGGACAACTCTGCTGGTGGATCTCTTCATCTGAAGAAGCCCAGGAACTCATTGAAATGGGTGCAAATAACCAGTTCATGTACACTTCTGAAAGAAACCCTGTGAACAATGGGACAACTCAGAAGAAAGGAGTTCTTGAGATTGATACTCTAAATGCCATATTGGCTCAGAACAAAATATTGACTCAGCAAGTCAATATGATTTTTCAGAGTCTGTCTGGAATGCAAGCTGCAACAGGTAGTACTAAAGAAGCATCTTCTGAAGAAGAAGCTTATGATCCTGAGAATCCTATAATGGAAGAGGTGAATTACATGGGAGAACCCTATGGAAACACCTACAATCCTTCATGGAGGAATCATCCTAATCTCTCATGGAAGGATCAATAGAAGCCTAATCAAGGTTTCAATAATAATAATGGTGGAAGAAACAGGTTTAGCAATAGCAAATCTTTTCCATCATCTTCTCAGCAACAGACAGAGAATTCTAAGCAGAGCCACTCTAACATAGCAACTGTAGTCTCTGATCTATCTAATACCACTTTCAATTTCATGACTGAAACAAGATCCTCCATTAGAAATTTGCAGGCACAAGTGGGTCAGCTGAGTAAAGAGTTACTGAACTCCCTCCTAGTACTCTCCCAAGCAATACAGAAGAGAATCCAAAAAGAGAGTGCAAGGCCATAACTATAACCAACATGGCCGAACCTGGAGAGGAAGAAAAGGCAATGATTTCTAGTGAGGAAGACCTCAATGGACGTTCACTAGCCTCCAAGGAGTTCCCTAATGAGAAACCAAAGGAATCTGAGGCTCATATAGAGACCATAGAGATTCTACTAAACTTACTTCTGCCATTCATGAGCTCTGATGAGTATTCATCCTCTGAAGAGGATGAAGATATTACTGAAGAGTAAGTTGCTAGGTACCTTGGAGCAATCATAAAGCTGAATGCCAAGTTATTTGGTAATGAGACTTGGGAGGATGAACCCCCCTTGCTAACTAATGAACTGAATGATCCGGCTCAACTGAAATTACCTTAGAAGAGACAGGATCCTGGAAAGTTCTCCATACCTTGTACCATAGGCACCATGACATTTAAGAAGGCTCTGTGTGACCTGTGGTTAAGTATAAACCTCATGTCCCTCTCTGTAATGGAAAAACTAGGGATCCTTGAGGTGCAAGCTGCAAGAATCTCACTAGAGATGGCAGACAATTCAAGAAAACAGGCTTATGGACTTGTAGAGGATGCCTTGGTAAAGGTTGAAAGACTTTACATCCCTACTGACTTCACAATCCTGGACACTAGGAAGAATAAGGATGAATCCATCATCCTTGGCAGATCTTTCCTAGCCACAGCAAAAGCTGTGATTGATGTTGACAGAGGAGAATTAGTCCTTCAGGTGAATGAGGACTACCTTGTGTTTAAAGCTCAAGGATCTTCTACTGTAACCATAGAGAGGAAGCATGAAAAACTCCTCTCAGAGCAGAGTCAAACAGAACCCCCACATTCAAACTCTAAGTTTGGTGTTGGGAGGCCATCATCATGCTCTGAGTATCTGTGAGGCTCCAGGAGAGTCCACTGTCAAGCTACTGACATTAAAGAAGCGCTTGTTGGGAGGTAACCCAATTTCTACCTACCTATGTTAAATTTCTATTGTTATTTTATGTTTTTCTTAGGTTGATAATCATGTGGAGTCACAAAAACAATTGCAAAAATCAAAGCAAAATAAAAAACAGCATTAAAAACAGCACACCCTGGAGGAAGAGGTTACTGGCATTTAAACGCCAGTAAGGGTAGCAGAATGGGCGTTAAACGCCCAGTCTGGCACCATTCTGGGCGTTTAACGCCACAAAAGGGCACCAGACTGGCGTTTAACGCCAGAAAAAGGCATCAAGTTGGCGTTTAACGCCAGAAAGGGAAGAAAAGCTGGCATTAAATGCCAGAAATAGGCAGCAACCTGGCGTTTAACGCCAGGATTGGCACTCCAAGGGGTGTTTACACGCCAAAATGGTGCAGGGATGAGACATCCTTGACACCTCAGGATCTGTGGACCCCACAGGATCCCCACCTACCTCAACTCTCTCTCTCTCTTCTTCACAATTTCCCATAACACCCTTCCCCAAATACCCCTCCCCAATCACCTCCATTTCCCTTCCACCACTCTTCCCCATTACTCCCACCTCATAATTTAAATTCAAATCCTTTCCCTCCCACACCCAACCCCTAATACACGAACCCTACCACTCTCTCAACTCCTATATAAACCCCTCATCCCTCCTTCATTTTCACACATCATAAACACTTCTTCCTCCCCTGGTCGAACCACTTCCCTCACTCTATCTCCTCCATTTTCTTCTTCTTCTACTTCCCTCTTTCTTCTTTTGCTCGAGGACGACCAAACCTTCTAAGTTTGGTGTAGTAAAAGCGTTGCTTTTTGTTTTTCCATAACCATTTATGGCACCTAAGGCCAAAGAAACCTCTAAAAAGAGGAAAGGAAAGGCAAAATCTTCCAACTCCGAGTCATGGGAGATGGAGAGATTCATCTCAAAAGCCCATCACTAGAAAAAGAATGGAGCAAACAAGAGAGCCCACTCATGGACCTCAATAAAGAGCATTCCATTATCCTCCATAAAATCAGAAAGGACCAAAAGGCCATGAGGAAAGAGCAACAAAGGCAAGGAAGAGACATTGAGGAGCTCAAGCACTCCATAAGATCTTTAAGAGGAAAAACTAGCCGCCATCACTAAGGTGGACCCGTTCTTTAATTTCCTTGTTCTTTATTTTCTGTTTTTCGTTTCCTATGCTTTATGTTCTATCTATGTTTGTGTCTTTATTACATGATCACTAGTGTCTAGTGTCTATGCCTTAAAGCTATGAATGTCCTATGAATCCATCACCTTTCTTAAATGAAAAAAGTTTTCTGAAAAAGAAAAAGAAGTACATGAATTTTGAATTTTAAAATAGTTTAATTATTTTGATGTGGTGGCAATACTTTTTGTTTTTCTGAATGAATGCTTGAACAGTGCATATTTTTGAATTTGTTGTTTATGAATGTTAAAATTGTTGGCTCTTGAAAGAATAATGAAAAAGGAGAAATGTTATTGATAATCTGAAAAATCATAAAATTGATTCATGAAACAAGAAAAATTAGTGAATGGAAAAGATTTTATGCGAAAAAAAAGAAAAAAAAAGAGGCAAAAAAAGTAAAAGAAAAAAAAAGAAAAAGAAAAAGCAAGCAAAAAAAGCCAATAGCACTTTACACCAAAAGGCAAGGGTAAAAAGGGATCCAAGGCTTTGAGCATTAATGGATAGGAGGGCCTAAAGGAATAAAATCCTGGCCTCAACGGCTAAACCAAGCTGTCCCTAACCATATGCTTGTGGCGTGAAGGTGTCAAGTGAAAAGCTTGAGACTGAGCGGTTAAAGTCGTGGTCCAAAGCCAAAAGAGTGTGCTTAAGAGCTCTGGACATCTCTAATTGGGGACTCTAGCAAAGTTGAGTCACAATCTGAAAAGGTTCATCCAGTTATGTGTCTGTGGCATTTATGCATCCGGTGGTAATACTGGAAAATAAAATGCTTAGGGCCACGGCCAAGACTCAATAAGTAGCTGTGTTCAAGAATCAACATACTGAAATAGGAGAGTCAATAACACTATCTGAATTCTAAGTTCCTATAGATGCCAATCATTCTGAACTTCAAAGGATAAAGTGAGATGCCAAAACTGTTGAGAAGCAAAAAGCTACTAGCCCCACTCATCTAATTAAAACTGATCTTCATAGATGTTTTCGAAATTTATTGTATATTCTCTTCTTTTTATCCTATTTTGTTTTTAGTTGCTTGGGGACAAGCAATAATTTAAGTTTGGTGTTGTGATGAGCGGATAATTTATACGCTTGTTGGCATTGTTTTTGCATAGTTTTTAGTATGATTTAGTTAATTTTTAGTATATAATTATTATTTTTTAAATAAAAATCACATTTTTGGACTTTACTATGAGTTTGTGTGTTTTTCTGTGATTTCAGGTATTTTCTGGCTGGAATTGAGGGACCTGAGCAAAAATCTGATTCAGAGGCTCAAAAAGGACTGCAGATACTGTTGGATTCTGACCTCCTTACACTAGAAGTAGATTTTCTGGAGCTACATAAGCCCAATTGGCGCGCTCTCAATTGCGTTGGAAAGTAGACATTCTGGGCTTTCCAGCAATAAATAATAGTGCATACTTTGCCCGAGATTTGATGGCCCAAACTGGCGTTTAAACGCCAACTTTCTACCATTTTCTGGCGTTAAACGCCAGAACTGGCATAAAAGCTGGAGTTAAATGCCCAAACTGGCTCCAAAGCTGGCGTTTAACTCCAAGAAAAGTCTCTACATGTGAAAGCTTCAATGCTCAGCCCAAGCACACACCAAGTGGGCCCCAGAAGTGGATTTCTGCATCATTTACTTATTTCTATAAACCCTAGGCCATTAGTTCATTATAAATAGGACCTTTTACTAATGTATTCGCATGCTATCATAGACTATCATCTTTTCACATTTGGAGGCTGGCCTCACGGCCATGCCTGGACCTTCATCACATTTGTATTTTCAACGTTGGAGTTTCTACACCCCCTAGATTAAGGTGCGGAGCTCTGCTGCTCCTCATGAATTAATGCAAAGTACTATTATTTTTCTATTCGATTCAAGCTTAGTCTTATTCTAAGATATTCACTCGCACTTCAACCTGATGAATGTGATTATCCGTGACACTCATCATCATTCTCACCTATGAACGCGTGCCTGACAACCACTTCCTTCTATCTGCAATAGCTTGAGTGTGTATCTCTTAGCCTCCTGGTTTACGACACATGGTTGCCTCTCCTGACAACAGAGCCCTCCATTCCGTGAGATCAGAGTCTTCGTGGTATAAGCTAGAATCAATTGGCAGCCTTCTTGAGATCCGAAAAGTCTAAACCTTGTCTGTGGTATTCCGAGTAGGATCTGGGATGGGACGATTGTGATGAGCTTCAAACCTGTGAGTGTTGGGCGTAGTGACAGACGCAAAAGGATCAATGGATTCTATTCCAACATGAGTAAAAACCGACAGATGATTAGCCCTACGTAACCCGTAGCCGGACCATTTTCACTGAGAGGACGGACGGTAGCCATTGACAACGGTGATCCTCCAACATACAGCTTGCCATGGAAGGAAGTACGCATAATTAGATGAGGGAAATAGGAAAGCAGAGGTTTAGAAGGAATAAAGCATCTTCATACGCTTATCTGAAATCCTACCAATGAATTACATAAGTATTTCTATCTTATTTTATATTTCACTTATATCTTAATTATCAAAACCTCATAACTATTTGAATTCGCTTGACTGAGATTTACAAAGATGACCATAGCTTGCTTCAAGCCGACAATCTCCGTGGGATCGACCCTTACTCACCTAAGGTATTACTTGGACGACCCAGTGCACTTGCTGGTTAGTTGTGCGGAATTGCAAAAGTGTGATTGTGATTTCGTGCACCACGCGTGCACACACCTGTGCATGCGCACACCTCCCCAAATTTTGCATCTGTCCGTACGCACCCACCTGTGCATACGCACACTCATTAGCGCCCCCTCTGTTGGGAGCGTTCACACATCTTGTGCACTCGCATCCCCCTCTTCTTACCTCTTGTGCGTATGCACAGATGGTGATTCAGGCGCTAATTTTTGACGTTTCATTTTCTTAAAAAATAATAATAAAAAAAATATTTTCAGCCTTTCTGTGCATGGGCAGAGGCCTGTGCGTGGGCACTCATTAATGCAAGGCCTCTGTTCGCGGCGTTTGAATGCATAGTGTGAACGCACAATCTTTAAAATCTTTTCCATCGACGCGTACGCATCACCCTGTATTTTCTCTCCTTCACGCGTACGCGTCCCCTAGGCGTACGCGTCGATTTCCCTTTTCGCACGCATCACACGCACGCCTTTTGTCACGCGTACGTGTGACCCCTGTGCGTGCGCACGGCCCTGTGTGCGTACGCACGCCCCTGTTTTCTCACCACTATACTTCTTTTCTTCTCTTCTCTCTACTTCTTCTCTTCTTTTCTCTTCTCCTCTCTTCTTTCCCTTCTTCAACCATCCACCACTATACTTCACCACCCACGACACTCACCTATAGTTAGTTAGTTAGTTTGTTAGTTAGTTAGTTATTTATTTAGCTAGTTAGTTTATTTTCTATTTTGGTGCTAAGTGTTGGATAATTGAGTTGATTTATTGATTGTGTTGAGAAACTACTGCTGAATTATTGATGTTGTTATTGCTAGTTATTGTTGGATGTCTTTATTGCGGTCATACTTGGTTACTTGATATTGAGTTTTAAATGTCGGCCATTTGTGTATACCAAGTACTTATACCATTGCCTTTGAGAATTTCTTTAGATTTATAAAATTCCATGTTTTGGCCACCATGTAATTTGATTTCATTATCTATCTACCATTAGGCAAATTGTATGTAGTCGATGTAATTTTTTGTTAGGTGATGTTTGCTATGATTGATTTTTATTTAAGTCACCTATTTGATGCATTAACATTAAGAATTGTGAAATTGGATCATGAGCTTACCTAATGACACTTTTTGAGCTTTTTAACCTTTGTGGACTATGCTTGCCATGTTTTTCACTTCATGTCAATTAGGTGTTGCTTCATTATCCATTTCACAATTCCTTGATTCTTGCTTGAATACTTTCATGCCTCTTTATTGCTTGTTTGTTTAGCTTAACCTGCAAGTTTTCTTTAAGGTATCTCAAGCACACTATAATGAGTGAAGTGCATGTTCGATTCTTTTGTGTAATTGTGACCTAGCTTTCTATGCTAGTGTGTGTGTTCTAAATTGTGCGCAACTTAGAATATACACACTTGTTTCTTTCATGTCACAAACTAATTCACTCACTCATTTTAGTGACTAACACCTCATTCCAATAATCTTTGCTTCCTTGCTTTTACATCCACTCATCCTGCCATCCTATTTTCTATTTTTCATGGATGATGTACCATAAGCAACAAGGGAAGCGGGAGAAAGAGCATGCAGCAGCCGATTGATCCACCAGCTGAAGGTGGCAATCCGAAGTCACTATACCCGTTTACTCACCTTTGAGTGCACGGAGGACCGTGCAAACCCTTAAGTGTGGGGAGGTCGTCACCGATCGACCATCTTGGGTGACAAACTCTAATCCTAACACTTTCATCTTCTTGTTGAATTCTTAGTTGTATTTTCTCTTCTTAGTTTGTATATATTTTTAGAGCTTTAATTACATTCTCTCTTAGTTTATTGCATGTCTTTGCATACATATAATAAGCTTAGTTAATTTACTGAAATTTTCCAAGAAAACTTTCCATTATATAGGGCATTGACATCCTAATTGATTTGAGTTGGAACTTTTGATTGAAACTTGCTTGAAATATATTATGGAATATGTTTTTGAGTTAAGAACACATAAGCATGTGAGTTTTGAGCCTAATTGTGTGGTTACACCATATAACCACTTTTTTCATTCTTGTGTGTGTTATTCTCTTTTTATGATTGTAATCTTTGATTTGTTTGATTCTTTATGTCCATTGTTTGATGTATATATGCATTTATATGATTGAGGCCATCCTTTCATTAAGCTCACTTTGTCCCAAATAGCCTACCCTTTTATCTTACTTTATTAACCAACTTTGAGCCTATTTCAATCCCCTCTTGTTCTTAAAGTTAGCATATTACTAGCCTTAAAGTGAAAAACAAATAAATGTCCCTTATTTGGATCTTTGATTAGCTTAGGCTAGTGCGAGTGTATCATCTAAGTGTGGGAAAGTTTGGAAACTTTGGTTTAGGTAAAAGTGGATTTTTGTACTTTTGTTGAAAATCTTGGGAATTGGGTACATGCTCATGCATCAAATACTTAAACCATATGCATTGACACCTTTATATATATTATATAAAAAAAAGTGTTTTGTGCGTGTGCACAGCCCTGTGCGCATGCACACATATTGACACCCTTTCTACAATAAGAAAATAAAAGCAAAAATAGTATAATTAAAGAGAAGATTAAGAGTACTGACAATAAAGGTGAACAAAATCAAAGATCAAAGCTTGCTATAAAATGCTACAATAGAAATGGAAATGAAACCCTAGGGGAGGAATTCTACTCTACACTACTCCTACTCCTATGGAAGCTTCCTAACTAATGAAAATCTACTCAAAACTTATAATTGGTACTTTCACAAACACCTTGTGGGCATAAAAGTAAAACATAAAAAATTGCAAAGACAAATAAAAGCTATAACCAAAATATTCACAAAACCGACTATAAACAAGCAATCAAGCATATATAAATTATAAAACATGAAATTCATCAATCAAAACTTCAAGATACCAAAATTGCATATATAAACAATGTAACTTGAACCATAGGAAAATAAAAGCATAAGTGATGTAATTAAAGAGAAGATTAAGAGTAATTACAAAAGAGTTGATCAACCCAAGATGAAAACTTAAAACTATAAAATGCTACAATGGAAATGGAAGATGAAATAAAACCCTAAGAGAGCATTCTAACTACACTACTCCTACTCCTAAAATTATGTTCTAAAACTAATGAAAACCTCCCCCTAACTAACGCCTTCATATGTGTTGATATCCCCTTCATATAGCATCTCAAACCAGCCTTCAGCCTTCTAAAATTGGGCCAGAAAAGCCTCAAAATTGTGAGTCACGTGATTTTTTACCTGTGCGTACGCATAGGGTTGTGCGTCGGCACAGGTGCTGATTTTGACTCTTGTGCGTAGGCACAGAAAGTGTGCATGGGCACACTCTGAAATGCTTTTCTCTTTTGTTTTCTTCATGTTTTCTCCCTTCTTACATGCTTTCTTCCATTTTTGCCTATCCATTCATGCCCCTAAGATCTGAAATCACTCAACAAATATATCACGACATCGAATGGAATAAAAGTGGGATTAAATTACCCAATTTAAGCACAAAAACGCATGTTTTCACATTTATGTCTAAATTAGGGAGAAATCACAAAAGTATGTTATTTTGGTGATTAAGTGTGAGTTTATGTGATAAAATCCATTCAAATCAAACCAAAATATATCGTCAAATATGGACTCATCATGGGGCTTATACCCTTTTAAGTTTCCAATGGTCCAGCCTATTACACTCTTATGTGTTCTCAGCACTTCAAGCAACTCTTCTTCCTCTTGTGTATTAAGAGAAGAGCTGATGATTACTGGGAATGTCTCTCCAGTACCAAGAAAGGCATATTTGAGGCTTGGAGGTAGAGCTTTTAGCTATTATTTTGGTGGTTCATCATCATTGCATTCTTGTGGCTTGTCAATGGCTCAAGTCTCTTCTTCCTCTTCTACTTGGGTGCTCTGGACTTCCTCCATATAATCTTCATAATTTCTAGCTTCAAGAGCTTGTTCAACCAAGGTGTCCATCACATCAATTCTCATACAATTTTCCAACTCATCCGGATACTGAATGGCTTTGAAGACATTAAGTACCATTTGATCATTGTGTACCCTTAATATTAGCTCACCCTTCTCAACATCAATCAAGGCTCTAGCAGTAGTAAAAAAGGGCCTTCCTAGAATGATTGAGTTGCTTCCCTCATCTTCCACATCAAGTATCACAAAATTAGCTGAAAATATGAACTCCCCAACCTTTACTAGAAAGTTTTCTACCACCCCATTAGGGATCTTGAAGGATCTGTTAGCCAGTTGCAAAAATATTCTTGTTGGTTTAACATCTTCGATAAGCATCTTTTTCATCATAGAAAGAGGTATCAATTTGATGCTGGCACCTAAATCACAGAGTGCTCTTTCTATAGTCATGTCACCAATTATACAAGGGATGAGAAAGCTCCTACTTTAGGGATAGGCCTCTTTGGATAATGACAATGCATTCTTGTGTGAGAACCACAGTTTCTTTTTCTTTCAGCTTCTCTTCTTTGTCATGAGTTCTTTGAGAAACTTAGCATACAATGGCATTTGTTCCAAGGCTTCAGCAAGTGGAATGTTGATTTGGAGTTTTTGGAAGATTCTAAAAACTTGGGAAATTGCTTGTCTCTCATCTCCTTTTGCAACCTCTGTGGATAGGGAAGCTTAGGGACATATGATTTTACTTCTTCCTTCTCCTTGTGTGGTTGGGGTTCAGAGGTCATTTTCTCCTTCTTAGAGACTCATGATTCATGATTCCCTTTGTTCTCTTCTTCCACATTCTTCTCTCTTTCTTTTTCTTGCTTGTTAACATCCTCTGTTTCTTCTCCCACTATCCTCCCACTCTTTAAGTGTACGGCTTTACATTCTTCCTTAGGGTTAGAGAGTGTGTCACTAGGAAAAGCATTTGTTGGCCTTTCAGCAAGTTATTTAGCCATTTGTCCCAATTGTCTCTCAAGATTTCTTATGGATGCCTCTTGATTTTTGCTTGCCATCTCTTGACTTTTGCTTGCCATCTCTTGACTCTTCATAAATTTCTCCATCATCAGTTCAAGGTTAGAAATCCTCTGAGAATATAAATATGGTTGTGTGGGGTATGGCTGTGATTGATGAAAGTTATTTGAAACATTGGAGTGGGTATTTGGTAAGTTAAGTGGAGGTGTGGCAAAGTTGTTCTAGGAGTTGTGAGAGGTGTTCTGAAAGGGCAAATTTTGTGAGTTTTTGAATTGGTTTTGGTTAGTGGATGGGTGGTTGAAATTGTTGGAGTTGCAGAAGTTGTTGTTATTAGAATCTCCACTCTTTTGCCCTTGGTTTTGCTTCCCTTTCCTCCCAAAATTTGGGTGGTTCTTGCATACCAGGTTGAATGTGTTTGCATATGGATCATTTTGGGATGATTTGGAGGTGTTGTTCATGAAATGGACCTGTTCCATGCTTTATTACTCATACAAAAATCTGCAGTTGCACCCAATCAGTGAACATGTTGGGTGGGCATTTCCTCAGTAGTCCCTTGTATCTTTTCCATGCTTCGTAGAGTGATTCTCCCTCCAATTGCTTAAATGTTTGAACCTCAGTTCTAAATTTGATGATCCTTTGAGGGGGAGGAAGAACTTAGTCAAGAACTTATTGACTAAATCCTTCCAAGTTGCAATGCTTTCCTTGGAGAAAGTCTCTAGCCATTGGGTTGCTCTGTCTTTGAGTGAGAAAGGGAACAAGAGCAACCTGTAAGTATCTTGTGGGACTCTATTTGTCTTAACTGTGTCACAGATCTTGAGAAAGCTGGACAAATATTGATTAGGATCTTCATGAGCACCTCCTCCAAATTGGCAGTTTTGCTGGACTAGAGTGACCAGCTGAGGCTTGAGCTCAAAATTGTTGGCATGTACATTGGGATTTAGAATGCTACTCCCACAGTTACCAGGTTTATATGAACCCAATATCCTCCTGATCGGTGGGGCATTAGCATTATTGTTGCCATCTTCAAAATTATGATCTTGATTGAACTCCTCAGCCATGCTGTGTCCTGAATCTTCTCCTTCAAATTCCTCAAGGACTACTTTATCTCTTGCTTTTTTTCTCAATCTTCGAAGAGTTTTCTCAATGTCTAAATCGTAGGATATTGATTCACCTCTACAAACTCGCATATACACAATCAACCACAAGAACAAGGTGAAAAAGATCACTCTATCACTAAGTGTAGTTAGAATTAGATGATGCAATGTATCAAACAGTTAGTATGCTAAAAGTAAAATGAGTATATATACAATGAGCAGGTGAATGATAGCAAATGTAAAATAAGTAAACCAAAGTTAAGCTAAGTAATAAAATAAAAGAAAAACGTTTAATCTAGGTAGCCAACTAACTTAATCATTGTCAATCTGGATCAATCTCTGGCAATAGCACCAAAAACTTGATACGGATTTGATGATCAATATCCACCGGTAAGTACACCGGGTCGTAATCAAGTAATAACTCACTATGACTGAGGTCGATCCCACGAGGATTGAGAGATTAACCAATTTTAATTAGTAGGCTATTCTAGTTAAACAAGCAATTTGATGAGAGTTGTTCATTTCTTAGTTAACTTGATAATGAAGTAAATTGCATAAAAAGTAAAGAACAAGAAATTAAATGGCTGAAAGTAAGAGCAGAATGTAAATAAATGGAAATGTAAAGTGTATAGACTTAAATTGCAAGAATATAAATGCAGAAAAATAAATGACAATGAAAATTAAAGTGTTGGAATATAAAAGAAATTCAAGACAATGGGCATTAAGAAAAGCTAGTGATTTGTAAAGGAAATTGAGGCAAGTAATTAGAATGAGAAATTGAAATAAGTGAAGAAAATGATATGGGTGAACTCATTAGGAATTGGAGATATTAATTCTTCCTGAATCAATGATTCTCAACTTCTTCTCAATCATGTAAAGTAGATCCAGAGCAGATCATAAGTAATTGAATTCCAATCTCTTGGTAATTCAATTTCTTTTAACATAATCAATTGCCAATCTCTTCATCTATTACTCATGAGAAGAGGTGAAGTTTAATTTCTGATCCCAAACCACACAACCCTCAAGATCTTAATTCATAGTGATTATATCTCATATATCAAGCTATGAATTATTAATCAAGAGAATTGTTAGAGTAGAGCCTTAAACTGAATTCTATGAATCCTTTCTCAAGCTCATCATAGTATTCTAATAGATCTAATCCCTCTCTCGATAGAATTAGATCTTTAAAGAAAAAAGACTCTCTCTTAGATGAACAATACTTGAATTGAGAAGAAGAATAATAACATCAATTCATTATAATCAAAACAGAGCTCCTCCCCTTAATGAATAGGGGTTTAGTGACTCATGGCTCTTTGAAATACCAAAGGAAAAATAAGAAAAGTACAAGTGTGTATTCTCAAGTGTCCAAGCCCTCTTAAACTAGCTACCCAGTCCCTATTTTATAACCTTCACAGCTCTCAAATTTTCAATTAACTCCTTCCTGTATTTTATAATTCTCAATTGGATCTTTGAACTTTTGCTTCTTGTGGGCTTGTTGACTTGGGCTCTGGGATCAAATAGGCACCAAAATACATGATCAACAAAAGTGTTCTCTTTGAGAAAGCGTGGCTTAACATTTAGCACGATTTGCATGACATCTTGAAAATTACATTCGAAGGCACTTGATGGCCCCAATGCTTCACAAGGTTGGCATTTTAAACGCTAGAAAATGGGCTAAAAATTGCTTCTAGGAGGGTGACAAAGAGTGGTGTTTATGGCACCAGTTAGGACCTTTGAAATGCCAACTTTAAGGCCTCAACTTAATGTCCTGGGAAGTGAGTTTCAAGGGCATTTTGGGTGCCAACAGGGGCATTTGAAATGCCAAGAATGAGGCCAAAGTATGAGGCATCAAATGAGGTGCCCTGGAGATGAATCAGGAGGCATTTTGAGCGCTAATAAGAGCGCTAGAAACGCACTCAATGAAGCCAAGAAAAGGGCACCAAGTGTGGTGACCCTGGAGGGTGATATTCATGGTGTTTCGAGGGCCAATAAGAGCGCTAGAAACGCCCTCAAAGAAGCCAAAAATGGGGCACCAAGTGTGGTGCCCCTGGAGGAGAATATGCATGATGTTTTGAGTGCCAATAAAGGTGCTAGAAACGCCCAAGATGAGGGTAGAGTTAGGGCACCAAGTGTGGTGCTCTGGGGGTGTAATTTTTGGCATTTTGAGTGCCAATAAGGGCGCTAGAAATGCCCATAATGGAGTCAAAATTGGGGCACTACGTGTGGTGCCCTGGAGAGTGGTGTCTAGGGCATTTTGGGCACCAGGTTTGGCACTAGAAACGCTGGTTTATAGGTCAAGAATGGGGCACCAAGTGTGGGGCCCTGGAGGGGAGTTATAATGACGTTTTAGGCACCAAGTGTGGTGCCCTGGAAGGGGGTAACAATAGCATTTTGGGAGCCAATAGTGGAACTAGACATGCGAACATTAAGGCCTAGATTGGGGCACCAAGTGTGGTGCCTCTAGAAAAGAGAATTATGGAATTTTGGGTGCCAATAGTGGTGCTAGAAAAGCCCTTGATGAGGCCAAGATTAGGGCACCAAGTGTGGTGCCCCTGAAAAAGAGAATTATGGTGTTTTGGGTGCTAATAGTGGTGCTGGAAACACCAAGAATGAAGCAAAATTGGGACACCAAGTGTGGTGCCCTTGGAGGGTGATGGAAGGGGTGTTTTGGGCGCCAATAGTGGCACTAGAAATGCCAGTGATAAACCACTATTTTATGATTTATATTATGTTTAATTGAGTGGTTTTTATCAAGCCCTTACCTACTTATTCATATGAATTGCATGATTGTATAATTCCTTCCTAGTATTGTTTATGGTTGAAAACTTGCTTCGTAGAAACCTTTAATTAGTACATTTTAACTCTTCTTTATACCATTCGATGCCGCGATCTGTGTGTTAAGTGTTTCAGGCTTCATAGGGCAGAAATGGCTCAGAGAATGGAGAGGAAGCTTGCAAAAATGGAAGGAACACAAGAAATTAAGGAGATGACCAGCGAACACTGACGCGAGCACATGGCTCACGCGAGCGCGCGAAATGAAGAAATTGCAGCGACGCTAAAAAACTGAAGATTGATGGTTTAGAAGTTATAGTAAACTCTTGTTGCAAGTATAGTTACTAAACCAAGCAATCAACCTTTCTTACAAACGTTTTGGTTGTCACAAGTAACAAACCCCTTTAAAATTGATAACCAAAGTAATTGAACCTCGGGTCGTCTTCTCAAGGAACGGCAAGGAAGTATGTTCTTATTATTGATTATGAAGATTGTAAATTGGGATTTTGGAGTTTGGGCAATGGGCACAGGTATATTTATAAATTAAAGCAATAAAAATAAATAAGAGATTTTATTGTAATTAAATTAAAAACCTTGACCCAGAGAAGATCAATCGGAAGTTCTATCCTTGTTGGATTTTTCTCAAGATCAATTGATAATTGAAGGTTGCTTCTACTTAGTTATCCTTTACCAAGTAAAGTAAAAGAAAGTCAAGTAAGTTGGAAGTCTACTTCTATTCACAAGTTCTAATCCTCTCCCTTGGGAAGGATTAGTGTTAGTGACTAGAGAGCCAGCCAACGATAAACCCAATTACAATTTAACTCTTGAGTAATTCAACTCAAGGGTCTCCGAATGTTAATCAACTCTAAAATCAAGTTAGGATCCAACTTAGAACATTAATTAATAACAAACAATAGAAGAAGTGATAAATCTGAAATACCTCAATTATATAAAATAAAATATTCAAATCTTAACATGGAAAAGTTCATAAGCCAATTAGGCAACATAACTAATACAACCATTAAAGTATCTGAAAATAAGAGATAAATATAAAGTAAAAAAAATATTGAACCTGATGAAGAGTTGAATCCTAATTCCTTTAAGAGGAATCCTAATCCTAAAACCTAAGAGAGAGGAGAGAACCTCTCTCTCTAAAAACTACATCTAAATTATGAAAAGTGAATTATGAAAAGCATGATTATGAATGGATGCATTTCCCTACTTTATAGCCTCTAATCTGTGTTTTCTGGGCCGCAAACTGGGTCCAAAACAGCCCAGAAATCGCTGGAGAAGAAATCTACCACGCTGGTTTTTCGTCACTGCAATGCGTCCGCGTGGATCACGCGTTCGCTTCGCCTAGCGTCAGGGCAACTATGGCATATTATATATTAAATCGAAGCCCCGGACGTTAGCTTTCCAATGCAACCGAAACCGCATCGTTTGGACCTCTGCAGCTAAAGTTATAGCTGTTTGAGTGCGAAGAGGTCAGGCTGGATAGCTTAGCAATTTCTCCAACTTCTTGTATTCCTTCCACTTTTGCATGCTTCCTTTCCATCCTCTGAACTATTCCTGCCCTGTAATCTCTAAAATCACTTAACACACATATCAAGGCATCTAATAGTAATAAGAGAGGATTAAACATAGGGAACTTTAGGCTAAAGAAGCATGTTTTCAATCAAAGCACATAATTAGGAAGGCAAATGTAAAACCATGCAAATAGTATGAATAAGTGGGTAAAGAGTTGATAAAAACCACTCAATTGAGCACAAGATAAACCATAAAATAGTGGTTTATCAACCTCCCCACACTTAAACAATAGCATGTCTTCATGCTAAGCTCAGGAGAAACTATAAAGGAAGTGAAGAGGAATGGTAGAATGTATGAAATGCAATCCTATCTATATGAATGCAACTAAATGCAAAATGTTTCTACCAACTTGGTGAAAAGTAAATAAGCTCTTCAAGACAAACATAAACCAGATTTCACTAATTCAAATCATACAATAAAAAGCAAATAAACTTGTAAGAAGATAGCTCATGAAAGCAAGGAACATAGAATTAAGCACTAAACCCTTACTGGTAGTGTATATCACTCTAACTCTCAAGTGTCTAGGGTTAATCACTCTACTCTTCTCTAGTCATGCTTTCTAAACTTTGTTCTTCATCTAACCAATCAACAAAAATTTAATGTACCAATGCAAATATCATGAGGTCTTTTCAAGGTTGTAATGGGGCTAAGGTAAGGGTAAGGGTACATGTATGGCCAAGTGAGCTATAATATGAATCTTTGACTAACCTAAGCTCTCACCTAATATACATATACTCTACATACTGTTAAATTCATGCCTAACTACCCATAATTCCCACTTTTGTATGATTCCCATATTCATGTACCAAATTTTTTATATTTCTTTAAATTATCACATGTGCATTGATCTTTTTATTAACTTAGCATTGGGGTAATTTTGTCCCCTTATTTATTTACTTATTTATTGAATGGTTTTGGATTTTTCTCTTTTTTGTTTTTGTAGAGAAATAAACATAACTTATCAATGCACATGGATTTTCCATTATTTTTCTATTTTGGTTTTTCATGAGTCAGTTCCCAAATTCCCAATATTCAAATAAATTAGAAACATGATACATTCCCTTATTAACCCATGTTCCCACAATTTTCCCACACTTAGTTGATGCACAATCTCTATCTTAAGCTAACCAAAGATTCAATTGGGGTATTTAATTTTTTTTTTTGCTTAAGACTAGTGATGTGGTAAAATGTAGAATAAATGGGATTAAAAGGCTCAAGATGGCTAACAAGGGTGATGTAAAGGGTAGGCTTATTTGGAATAAGTGAGCTAAAATCAAATAATGGCCTCAATCATATGCAAACATGTAAATACACTAAATATTGGACATATAGAATGAAACAAAATAAAGATCACAATTATAGAGAAGTAAACACACAAGAATAAAATATTTATGGTTAAATAATGTAACCATATAAATAAGCTCAAATCTCACAGGTTGTGTGTTCTTTAGCTATAATTCATGTTCCAAATACAACTTCCAAACAAGTTTTAACATAAAAATTTTTTTTAATTTAAATTAGAGAAAATTTTCAAAAATAGGGTCCTAAAAAGAAATTTATTACTTTAACCAAGTAGTGACTAAATGCATAAAATCAAAAAAATATGCAATTAAATATGCAAATGCAGCAATTAACAAAGAAATTAAAATATTGGTGTTGATAAGAAAATAGTAACCCATGGATATCGGTATCGACCTCCCTACACTTAAAGATTGCACCGTCCTCGGTGCATGCTAAGATGTGCAAGTGGATGGGTGGCTCCAACTGATACTTTTCTCTGAAGATTATGCAGATGGACTTGTCTGTCTTCCCATGTAAATGTCTTCTGGTTCCCTTCCGGGTGGCCATCCTGAAAGAAAAAGGGAAGAAGAGTAACCCAGAAATAAAGATAAAAAAATAAATAAAATATGGGTGTTAATGCCAGATAATAAGGGTCTCAATTACATGGTAGCTACAACATGCAAGTGAGAAAATAGTGGAAGTACATGGCAAATCAAGAGTGCAAAAATTTGCAACAATGGGGAAGAGAGTGCAAGACAATATAAATTAATGTCAATACAAAATTAATACAAATATCATAAAAGATTAGCATTTGACTTAAATAATATTACCCAACAGTGTAGAACAAGTCACTAAGCATCAAAATAATATCAGAAAAGACACAACAGTTGAATATGAACAAGTGACACCAATGGGAAAATAATAATAAATTTAGAAAAGAAAAGAAAAATATGCACCAAATTAAAATGTAATGAATGAAATATGCAAATAAAGTAAGTAAAATAGAATGAAGGTGAAAAGGAATGAGAAGTGAAAGAAATAAAGTAAGAAAGAAAGAAGAAAAGATAGAAGAAATTAGGATTAGAAAAGATAAGAAAAATAAGGATTTGGAGAAGAAAAGATAAGATATTTTGTCTGATCTGGATATTCTGTGCGCCGCATGTGACGCGGACGCGTGGGGCACGCGGTCGCGTGACTTGCACTTATACGGATTGACGCGGTCGCGTCAGTCACGCGGTCGCGTGACACAATTTATGCTACTGGCGCAAGGGCAGCCTCGCGCTCGCACAACTCTCTGTTCGAAACTTAGTATTGCCAAAATCCAGGGTGACGCAGTCGCGTGATCGACACGATCGCGTGAGTGGCCATTATGGGGGTATGACGCGGACGCATGAGCCATGTGTCCGCGTGGTAAGGCTGTGCGTTCAGCACCAATCCAGCACCACTCCAAGATAACTTTCGGCTATGCACCCTTTTGACGTCGATTTTCATGTCACGCGGCCACGTGGGTGACGCGGTCGCGTGGGAGGCCAAAGTTCCCACATGACGCGGACGCGTCGGCGACGTGGTCGCGTGGGGTCAAATTATGCTAAAGGCGCGCCTCCAGCCATGCTCTCGCGTGACTTTCTGTTTGATTTCTTTTCTTCACAATGCACATGTGACGCGGATGCGTCAGCGACGCTGCTGCGTCACGTGCTTTCTTTTTTTTTTATAATGCAGTATGCAGAATGCAATGCTAATATGAATGTTATGCAAAATTCCAGGTTCAATACAATAAACTAAAATAAAACTCGAAAACAAATAAAACTAAATAAAAATGAAAAAGGAAGGATCATACCATGGTGGGTTGTCTCCCACCCAGCACTTTTAGTTAAAGTCCTTAAGTTGGACATTTGATGAGCTCCCTGTTATGGTGGCTTGTGCTTGAACTCATCCAGGAATCTCCACCAATGTTTGTACTTCCAGTAGCCTCCGGGATCCCAAACTAGGCGTAGAAAGCCTTCAAGCAAGTTAAAGCACGTGACAAGGCCCCAAGAGTATTGATTTCTAGATTGAATTCCTGGGTCCCAAATCTTGCTTTTGCACCCGTTTTCTTGTTGATTATCATGATTCCATCCGGGTGGTTCAGCTTTAGAATTCTCAGTGAAGCATCCAAACAACTTCCTAGACCCATTCAGTTGAGCTTTACACCAACCTTTGCGTTTAAACTTTGAGCACACAACCATGTTGAACCTTGCTTGACAACTCCAACCACTAGCCATCTTCCTCTTACTCTTAATGCCACAAAGAGCTCTAAGTTGACCATCCGTCTCCAGTAGCCCATATTCAAGTGGAATTAGAAAGCTAAGGGATATGAATTTTACCCACTTGAATGTTGTGAAGGATGATGGCAACTTAGGGGGAGGGGTCTCCAATAACTTCGGCAAGATGATTTCAAGCTCCACTCCCTTGTGCTCTTTGACAATTTCTACCTCTTTGCAAACTTCTTTAATTTCAACCTCTTCCTCTTGGTAGCTTTCTTCCAATTCAATCTCTTCTTCATTACTTACCAAGGGTATGGGAGGTTGTGCTTCTTCTTCTTGAATCTCCATCTCTTGATCAACCCCTTCCAAGTCCTTAACCATGATATGTCTTGGAGGTTGTACACCCTCCTCAACATCAAATGCAACCATCTTGGAAGGAGGTTCTATGTCTTGACTTTTCCATGGAGGTTCAGCATCTCCTAAGTCTGCAACCACTTCTTCTTTGATAATTACAGCTTCCTCCACTTGTTCCAGTACAAAGTCATGCTCCACACTGTCCACTGGAGTTTCTAATATCTCCTTCATGCTACGTTCTTCATTAGATTGCCCACATGAAGCCATGGGGGTTCCTTGAGTGTCCAAACGTCGGGAAGTTAATCTATTTATTGCTTGATTCAATTGGTGAAGTATGGCATGAAGTTTTGCACATGTTTCCGTGAGACGATTCGTTGATTCTTGTGTCGCTTGGGTATCATAAGTAGGACCATAAGGCTCTTGGATTGATGGATATGGATATGGTACATATGGAGGTGGTGATTCTTGGGAGTAATTGGGTTAGAATTGGGGTGGTTCTATGTATGGTTCATATGGCTCATAAGGTGGTTGGTATGGTGGATAAGGGTTAGGGTCATATGGTGGTGTTTGGTGGTAAGGGGCTTGTGAGTTTGGTGGTTCAAAGGTATGTTGGGGAGGTGGTTCATAAGCACAGGGTGGGGCTTGTTGGTAATTACAAGGGGGTCCACCATATCTATCAGCTTGGTATGCATTGTAGAGTGGTCCTTGCCCATGATATCTTGGAGGGTGTTGTTGCCTAAAGGGTTGATCAGATCCTCTTGGCTCCATCCATCTTTGATTGCTTAGACCTTGATGCATATTCCTGTTATAGCTTCCACTCCTTTCAACAGATTTAGAACCAAACTCAAAGCGAGAGGGGTGAGAATTCATAGTAAATAATAAAAATTAAAAATAAAAACAAATAAACAGGCAAAGGAAAATAAAATAAAATAAATAAGAGAAAAGATTTGAAATTTGAAATTTGAATTTTGAAATTTGAAATTTGAAATTTGAATTTGAAATAAGATAAGATAAGAATTTTGAAAAAGATATGATTTTTTTTTTGAAAAAATTTGAATTTTTAAATTTAAAACTAAGATAAGATAAGATAAAAAAAAATTTAAAATAAAAATCTGAATTTTTTTTTTCGAAAATAAATCAATTTAAAAGCAAAATATTTACAATAACCAATAATAACGCACACGTTTGCAATTCTCCGGCAACGGCGCCATTTTGAAGAACTGAAGATTGATGGTTTAGAGGTTATAGTAAACTCTCGTTGCAAGTATAGTTACTAAACCAAACAATCAACCTTTCTTACAAAAGTTTTGGTTGTCACAAGTAACAAACCCCTTTAAAAATTGATAACCGAAGTATTTAAACATCGGGTCGTCTTCTCAAGGAACTGCAGGGAAGTATGTTCTTATTATTGATTATGAAGATTGTAAATTGGGGTTTTAAAGTTTGGGCAATGGGCACAGGTATATTTATAAATTAAAGCAATAAAAATAAATAAGAGATTTTATTGTAATTAAATTAAAAACCTTGACCCGGAGAAGATCAATCGGAAGTTCTATCCTTGTTGGATTTTTCTCAAGATCAATTGATAATTGAAGGTTGCTTCTACTTAGTTATCCTTTACCAAGTAAAGTAAAAGAAAGTCAAGTAAGTTGGAAGTCTACTTCTATTCACAAGTTCTAATCCTCTCCCTTGGGAAGGATTAGTGTTAGTGACTAGAGAGCCAGCCAACGATAAACCTAATTACAATTTAACTCTTGAGTAATTCAACTTAAGGGTCTCCGAATATTAATCAACTCTAAAATCAAGTTAGGATCCAACTTAGAACATTAATTAATAACAAACAATAGAAGAAGTGATAAATCTGAAATACCTCAATTATATTAAATAAAATATTCAAATCTTAACATGAAAAAGTTCATAAGCCAATTAGGCAACATAACTAATACAAGCATTAAAGTATCTAAAAATAAGAGATAAATATAAAGTAAAAGAAATATTGAACCTAATGAAGAGTTGAATGCTAAATCCTTTAAGAGGAATCCTAATCTTAAAACCTAAGAGAGAGGAGAGAACCTCTCTCTCTAAAAACTACATCTAAATTATGAAAAGTGAATTATGAAAAGCATGATTATGAATGGATGCATTCTCCCACTTTATAGCCTCTAATCTGTATTTTCTGGGCCGCAAAATGGGTCGAAAACAGCCCAGAAATCGCTGGAGAAGAAATCTGCCACGCTGGTTTTTCGTCACTGCGATGCGTTTACGTGGATCACGCGTTCGCATCGCCTAGCGTCAGGGCAATGGCATATTATATATCAAATCGAAGCCCCAGACGTTAGCTTTCCAACGCAACTGGAACCGCGTTGTTTAGACCTCTGTAGCTAAAGTTATAGTCGTTTGAGTATGAAGAGGTCAGGCTGGACAGCTTAGCAATTTCTCCAACTTCTTGTATTCCTTCCACTTTTGCATGCTTCCTTTCCATCCTCTGAGCCATTCCTACCCTGTAATCTCTGAAATCATTTAACACACATATCAAGGCATCTAATGGTAATAAGAGAGGATTAAACATAGGGAACTTAAGGCCAAAGAAGCATGTTTTCAATCAAAGCACATAATTAGGAAGGCAAATGTGAAACCATGCAAATAGTATGAATAAGTGAGTAAAGAGTTGATAAAAACCACTCAATTGAGTACAAGATAAACCATAAAATACTGGTTTATCAGACGCGAACGCGTGCCTGACGCGAACGCGTGGATTGGACTCTTCACGAATGACGCGAACGCGTGGACGACACGCTCACGCGACAAGAAAAATAGCTGAATGACGCGAACGTGTGGACGACGCGAACGCGTGGACGACGCATACGCGTGACCTGCGCAATCTGCAGAAATAACAGAATATGCTGGGGACAATTTCGGGCCGCGTTTTGACCCAGTTTTTGGCCCAGAAACACAGACTAAAGCTAGGGAACATGCAGAGACTCAATAAGCATCCACACACATTCAGATACGTTGATGTTTGGATTATTTTTTAGTTTCAGATCTGAATCGAGATTAGCTTTACATTGATAGTTTATGCTTTTGCTTTGGATTTTGGATGTTGAAGAGTTATTACCTCCGTTGAAGACAATATTTTAGTTTGTTTCCTTATTCCTTTACTCTTTTCAGTTGATCATGAACCCTATTCAGATAAGTATGTTGCATTTTGGATTTATTAATATATATAGTTACCTTTATTTTAATTAATTATTAATTCTCTATTTTATTTTATTTAATTTATTATGTCGTCTTATATTTTTATGAGTATTATATCCATGTCAATGGAGTAGATTTTCTACTTGACATGGGGGTTGATTGAAAGGAGACACTTGAGTTAGAATGCTCAAGTGCTTAGTTAAATTGGACGTTGTTGGCTAATTTTGTATCTACTAACGCTAGACCTTCCCAAGGGAGAGGACTAGGATTTGCGGATAAGAGTTAGCTCAATCACTTGACTTTCCTTTATTTAGTAAGGGTTAACTAAGTGAAAACAACAACCTCTTTACACTACACTTGAGAAGATTCCAGCAAGGATAGAACTTCCAATTAATCATTCCCCCAGTCAAGGCCTTTTAATATTAATAATAATTCTTAGTTTATTGCTTTAATTTATAGTTATTTTAAATTGCTCACTATCCAACTCAACTTTCTTGAAAATTACTGATTAATAAATTAGCACTCTTTCCTGCAACTCGTTGGGAGATGACCTGGGAGTCATACTCCCAGTATTTTTAATTCTAATTTTTATGACAACCCTTTTTAAATTGACAAGCGGATTTTAGCTGGTTAAGAACTATACTTGCAACGCATTTCGTTTATTAATTTCTTAGCTGGTCAATTTCCGCTCACATCAATTTTTGGCGCCGTTGCCGGGGAGTTGCAATAGTGTCCTAGATTATTAATTAGTGTACATATTTTATTTTATTTGCATATTTTATTTTCATTTTTGTTACCATGAGATATATGTCTTTTTCATTGAATGACGCGTTCATTACCTGATCCGAGCTTAGCCGCTTTTGATCCTGAAATTGAAAGAACTCTTTCAAATTTTAGGTGAGCTCGACGTCGGTTAGCCTCTGAGGGTGGTGAAGTGATTGTTATCGATTCACCAGTCTCATCTGAGGGCGAATCTGAACCGCCATCTGAGAGTGAGACAAGCTCCTTTACTACTAATCCAGTTGATTCACGTGCAGGTAACATGGCAGAACCTAGGAGGATTACTCTCCAGGAAGCTGGAGCCCCAGATTTTACACTGCAACCGTATCAAGTGTGTCATCCAAATCTGGCTGCAGATTTTGAACTGAAGACTGCACTAATCAACTTGATGCCCAAGTTTCATGGCTTACCTGCTCAGGAGCCTATCAAGAACCTTAGGGATTTTCAGACAGCCTGTTCTACTGTTAGGCGTCATGGTGTAGATGAAACTTCTATTTTGTTAACCGCCTTCCCATTTTCGCTTGAGGGAAAGGCGAGAGAATGGTACTACGCTCAACCTGAAGCGACTGTTACTAACTGGGATACGCTTAGGAGAGAATTTTTGGAAAAATACTTTTCGTCTGAAGTCATAGATAGAGTGAGAAAAGAAATCTCCTGCATTGTTCAAGGTGACTCGGAGACTCTCTATGAGTACTGGGAGCATTTTAAGAACCTTCTAGACGCATGCCCCCATCACATGATTGACAGACTAGTGTTGATCAGCTACTTCACTCAAGGCATGAACTCCCAGGATAAGACTACACTGGATGGTGCTAGTAATGGTTCTATGAAAAAGTACAGGACCGCAGATGAAGCATGGCAACTGATCAGCGACTTAGCTGAGTCCACTAGGAATCACAGGCAGAGGCGCAGCCACTCAAAAGCTGTTGCAAAGGTTTCCTCTGGTGTTGAAACTACTGCTCTTACCCAGAGTATATGTGAAATGACCAACCTACTAAAACAGATGCAGTTAAATCAACAACAAACACAACAAGCTCAGCCTCTCCCACCATAAAACAGCCAACAGTTGGTTCCACAAAGAGTATGCGGGATCTGTGCTGATTATAGTCATTATACTGACGAATGTCCGCAGCTCCAACAGGAAGACAACACTGTGGTAGCCACTCACAACTTCTATGACCGCCCAAATCAAGGATACAATCAACAAGGTGGCAACTACAACCAAGGTAGTAACTATAACCATGGATGGCAGGACAACTCCAACTAAGGTTGGAGAGATAATTCTAACCATAGTTGGAGGGACAACTATAACAGGGGAAGTAGAGATAACAATAGAAACCAGAGGTGGAATAACAATAACAACAACAGACAGCAGAATCAGAACCAACCTTACAGAGCACCTCACCTAAGGCAGTCCCAAAGACCCCAGCACAACCAACAACAGGTTCCTCAGATCACTTATTCCAATTCCTCATCAAATGACGAGATGCTCCGTTCTCTTGCACAAGGACAACAAGACATGCAGATGCAGCTGAACTCTACTTTAAATGGTCTGACTGCCACTTTACAAGCTCTCGTCTCCCGGTTAGATTCATCACCTAATTCCACCAATCAACCTTCAAGCTCCAGTGGAATTCCTTCTCAACCCCTACCTAATCCCAAAAGTAGAATCAATGCCATCACTTTAAGGTCCAGAACCACATTGCAGGAGAGGAACCAGGAGGAGCCAAGCCCACCAGAACACGTCCCAGCTGAGGATGTGGTGGAAGTGGAAGATCCTGAAGAGGAAGAGGACGTACATAACATAGTTGAAGAAGAAGCAACTCAACCACAGAATGAAACACCAAAGGATGCAGAAGCTGCAAGTAATGCCCTCCCTATCCCATTCCCACAACTTGCAAGGAAGCTCAGAAAGCAGATGGAACTTGATCCCAAAATGGTAGAAATATTCAAAAAAGTTGAGGTAACTGTTCCCCTTTTTTATGATATTGATGAGACGCAGAAGCTGGTGAATTAAAAATTATTAAAATGGTTACGTTGCAAGTATAGTTCTTAACTCACCGAAAATTTTCCTATCAGTTTAGAAATATGTCACAGAGAATTAAATTAAAAATTACTGGGAGTTTTAAGTCCCAGGTCGTCTCCCAACGAGTTGCAGAAAAGTGTGCTATCTTATTAATCAGATAATTCAAGAAGTTGAGCTAAGTAAATTGGAATTTAAATTGAGGAAAGTTAAATAATATGAATAAAAGCCTTGACTGGGAGTTGATTGGTTGGAATTTCTATTATTGGTGGAGTGATTGTAAGATTACTTTATAATTAATGGTTGTTCTGTTTGGTTATCCTTTACTAAGTAAGGGAAAGTCAAACAAGCTGGAATGCCAGATCTGTTCACAAGTTGCAACCCACTTAGTTCAAAGGGATTGGCGTTGGTGACAGGATAGCAATCCAACATTTAACCCAATTACAAATTTTTCTTTCAATCCTTCCAACTCAAGAATTCCTTTTAATCAACTCCCCATCAAGTAAGGAAACTACTCACGCATCGTAAATAAAGAATCCATAACACATGAAAGGGAATTAAAAGAAGACATGATTATTGGAATTGAAATTGAATTAAAAAGAAATAATCCTTGCATTAATTAATCATAAAAGTATTCAAATAACAAAATTGGACAAAACAAGGAACATGGAAGAATGAAACCAAGTTAAGAAAACAAACTAGAATAATGAAGTCTTTATGAGGAAATAACTCTTCTCAATATTCCAATGCTAAGACCAATTGAAAATTAAAATTCTAAAACCTAGAGAGAAAAACCTAAGAGAGTAAAAACTAAATCTCCCCCTCTGTTGACTGAATGAATGTGTTATTTGTTTCTGCATGTTCTCTGACTATAGTCTGCTGTTCCGGGCCGAAAACTGGGTCGAAATAGGGCCCAAAATCGCCCCCAACGAATTCTGCAGATTATGCAGATCGTACATGTCACGCGATCGCGTCATCCATGCGGACGCGTCATTCGTGCTTTTCCTCGCCACGCGTTCGCGTCGTCCATGCTACCGCGTCGCCAGAACTTTTCCAATTTGCGCGGCCGCGTGAGCCAGCGGCCGCGTCACTGCGATTTGCTCTCCTTCGCGCGGTCGCGTGAGCCATGCAACCGCGTCACTTCTCGTTGGTTATCTCCTCAAATTCTTGTGTTTCTTCCATTTTTGCTAGCTTCCTTTCTAATCTCCAACTCATTCATGCCCTATAAAGTCTGAAACACTTAACACACAGATCACGGCATCGAATGGAATAAAGGAGAATTAAAAATAAATAATTAAAGTCTCTAGGAAGCAGTTTTCAAACATGTAATAAATTCAGGAAGGAAATCTAAATGCATGCTAATTTAATGAATAAGTGGGTAAGGATCATGATAAAACCACACAATTAAACACAATATAAACCATAAAATAGTGGTTTATCAACCTCCCCACACTTAAACATTAGCATGTCCTCATGCTTAATTGAAGGAGATAAGGAAATAAGTATGAACATGTAGAAATTCATGAAATGCAATGCAAACCTATATACATATAAATAAATGCAACTATATGATTCTTGTCCACTTAATCAAAAGTAAATAAGCTCTTCAAAACAATTACAAATCAAATTCCACTAATTTTATCATTACACAATAAAACAGATAAAGGTGCAAGAAAATAGCTCGTGAAAGCAGGGAACATGAAAATTCAAGCATTGAACCCTCACTGATAATGTATGTACGCTCTGATCTCTAGTGTATAGGGTGGTCACTCTATCCTTCTCTAATCATGCTTTCTAACTTTTGTTCTTCTCCTAACCAATCAACAATAGTTAATATACCAATGCAAACATCATGAGGTCTTTTCAAGGTTGTAATGGGGCTAAGGTATAGGCAGGGGTGTATATTTGGTCAAGTGAGCTAATAAATTGAATCTTTAATTAACCCAAGCTCTAATGTAACTTGTATACACTTAATGTCATCTTTAAAGTTCATACCTAGCTACCCAGAATTTTCTTTTTCAATCCATACACATGTATCAACTTATATTTTTGGTTCTATCATATGTGCATTGATCTTCGAATTCTGAATTCAACATTGGGGTAATTTTGTCCCCTTATTTATTGATTTTTCATATTTATTAAATTTTTTTTTAAAATTTTTTTTTTATATAAAGCTTGTCAATGCACATAGATTTTTAATTCTTATAGTTTCACATGAGTAGGTATCCAAATTCCCCTTAAATTTTTATGACACATTCCCTTAACAACTTTTGTTCCCACAATTTCCCATACTTAACTAGCACACACAATTCTATCTTAAGCTAACTAAAGATTCAATTTGGGATATACGATTATTTTTCGGCTTAAGGTTAGTAATGTGGTAAAATATCGAACAAATGGGAATTAAAGGCTCAAAGTGGTTAACAAAGGTAATTGAAAAGGGTAGGCTTAATTTGGATGAGTGAGTTTAAACAAATAATGGCCTCAATCATGTGCAAGCATGCAAATATAATAACTATTGGACATATAAGATAAAACAAAATATAGATTACAATCATAGAGAAGTAAACACACAAGAACGAAATAATTATGGTTAAATAATGTAACCATTCATAAAGGCTCAAATCTTTCACAGGTTGTGTGTTCTTTAACTCAAATATCATGTTCCAAATACAACTCAAGCAAATTTATCATAAAAATTTTGAAAAAAATTAGTGAAATTTTGTTCCACAGATAGATTTTTAAAAGAAACTTATTGTCTTTTCAATCAAGTAGAACATGCATGCAACTATCCTAACCCATGCAATTTATTCTATTCTATAAAGGAAAGAAAATCTAACTAAAATATCCCAATTATTGGTGCCAGAGAAGAGAATTTACCTCCGGAAGTCAGGTACCGACCGACCTCCCCACACTTTAGGCTTTGCACCATCCTCGGTGCCATCTGTCAGAAACAGGGGTGGGCTGGTAGCAGTATCTCCACAGGCGGGGCCGTCATGGCTCCCTGTGCTGGTAAAGGAAGTGGAGTCCGGGGTGTCTGAGTCTCTGAAATGTCCCTTGAGTAGCTCCTTGAGGTGTTTGAATCGGCGCTCGTTACGGCACTCTCTCATCTTTGCTTTCTGTTCTTGTCGATCCAACCGTTCGATTATCTGCTGAAGCAATTTCTCAGTTGTAGATGCTTGTGGTGTTGAAGAAGGATTATCTTCAACTGGAGCAGTAGGAAGGCTTGTAGTGGCTGCTGAGAGTCTGAGGTATTTCCCGTTAGGGACATACTGATCATCCCGTAGAAGCATGGCTTTGGTGTCCCCAGCTTTGTAGGAGACTCCGGCTGCTGAGACAAGATGTGAGACCAAGACGGGGAAAGGTAAGTTGTCCGCGATTTGTACGTGTTCCATAGCATTCCGGATGTGTCTTGCGAGATTCAGAGGTTGGTCTGTAAGGATGCACCATAGTAGAACAACCATGTCTGCAGTGAAGAAGGACTCATGAGTGCTCGGAAAGACGTAATGGGACATAATCTGTGCCCATACGCGAGCTTCCAAGGTAAGTGCTGAAGCCAAGATTCCCTTAGGACGGGTACGGTGGTATCCGTAGATCCAGTGGCTGCCAGGTAATGCGATGACTCCGAGAACGGAGTTCCAGTTGAATTGGTATCTCTGGCGCTGAAGGATGGCTTCTTGAAAAGTGTCCATTCTTGCTGGAATAGGGGGAAGACTTAGAGCTTGCTGAATGGCCTCTTCTGTGATGGGGACTTGCTTCTGCCAGACATAAACAGACTGCAGGGTCAGTATGTAGAAGTTGGAGTAGAACTCAACTACCCAAGAAAGATTGGCCTGCCTTGGCTGTTTCCGTAGGAAACCCCATTGTCTTCGCTCAATTAGCGGCTCAACAAAGGTAGCAATATTGGACGAGAGGATAAGAAGGTATTAATTGTTATAATTCCTTTCTGCCAGGATAGGGAACATCTGCTCACAGTAGCGATTGGGAAATCGCGCAGTGTCCTTTGCTGGAAAGGCTTTCTCTTTTTCGTCAACCTTTATTATCCGCTTAACTCTTTTTGTTGAGGGCTTGACGGTGGTTGAAGAAGGCTCTGCCACTAATGCTCTTTTAGTTCCTCTTCTTGCTGGTGGTTTGGAGGTTGCTTTCTCCTTTCCTTTCTTGGTGGCCATCCTGAAAGAAGGGAAGTGAAAGAAAATTAAATTTAAAGAGATATACAGCAAGGAAGGAAACGGAAAAGAGGGTGAATGATGCACAGCAAAATGTAGATGACATTAACACATGCTCTCGAGTACATATGAAAAGCCATCAATGGAAAATAGCTAGTGCGTACGAAGTCAAGTGAATGCAAGGTGTTTATTGGCATGCCGGAAAAGGGCATGAGTAGCATAGGCCAAGCATTACTTCATAACAAACCATCACGTTTGTATTGACAATTGAATTCAATTAATAAAATAATAATGAAATGTTGTGAAAAGCAAGCATTGAATAATATAGCAACATAGAGAAGTGCATAGTGTCACATGAGCTTTTTCACAAACACATAGCATGCATGGTGAATAGGGTATAGAAAATATGAAGATGAACATGCAAGCAATCCCTTAAATGGGAGAAAAATAATTGTCAAACAATTTACAATAATCCACAAGCATATAATGAGGGATGATAACTCAAAAGGTTTCTAACACCATGTAAAGAAAAGAAAAGAAGAAGAAGAAAAATAAAAATTTGAAAAGAAAAAGAAAAGAAAAAGAAAATAATAATATATATACATAATATAAGAAGAATTATAGGAAAAAGAGAAGAAGGAAGAAGAAGGTAAAACCTTGTTGATGGTGGTGAGAGAGATAGAGAGTGAAAGGTGAGATAGAAGGGAGAATGGGGGGAAGGAAGAAATAAGGAGGAGAAAGAAAAATTAGGATTTGGAGGAGAGAAAGATAAGATAATTTGGCAATTTAGGTTGAGCTGTGCGGCGCATGCGACGCGGCCGCGTGGGGCACGCGTTCGCGTGGGTGCGCGTCAGGTAGGGGGACGCGATCGCGTCAGTCATGCGGTCGCGTGATCCGTGTAACGCTGCTGGCGCGAGTGCAGCCTCGCTCCAGCACAACTCTCTGTTCGATTTATTTTAATTACCAAATTAGGGTGACGCGATCGCGTGGGTTACGCGATCGCATGAGTGTGCGTTATAAAATGGGTGACGCGGCCACATCGGCGACGCGGTCGCGTGATAAGGATTGTGCTTCCAGCACCAATCCAGCACTACTCCTGCACAATATCTCAGTGTGCACCCTTTTACGTCGAAAATTCAGGGCACGCGGCCGCGTGGGGCACGCGGTCGCGTGGGAGGCCAGGATTCCCATGCGACGCGAACGCGTCAGGGACGCGGTTGCGTGGGTCAATTTGTGCCATTGGCACGCCTCCAGCCGGACTCCAGCCGAACTCTCTGTTCGTTTATTTGTTTTCTCTATCCCCTTTGCGACGCGGACGCGTCGCTGATGCGATCGCGTCGCGTGGCGAAATTTTTTTTTTTTTTGGAAATGTAAAGACATGTAAATGATAGAGCACGAAAGCACTAATAAAGAGAAGAGTTATTAAAGAAGAAAAACTAAAAGTGAAGAAAAGAACGATCATACCGCGGTGGGTTGTCTCCTACCAAGCACTTTGCTTTAACGTCCGTAAGTTGGACGCTCCACTAGCTCAATCTGCTGCGATGTGGGGGTCTTCCAAGCGGAAGATCTCCAGCTCCTTATTTTTCTGCACCTTCTCACCATGGTACAGCTTCAGACGTTGTCCATTAACCTTAATAAGTTCAGAGCTTGAAGGATGGCTTAGGTGATAAATTCCGTACGGTTCAGCCTTCTCTACTATGTATGGACCATCCCATTTTGATCTCAACTTATCGAGCATGAGCCTTAGTCGAGATTTGTAAAGGAGGACAAAATCTCCAGGTTGAAACTCTTTCTTCTTGATGTTCTGATCATGTACAGCTTTCATCTTTTCCTTGTAAATTCTAGAGTTCTCATAAGCTTCTAGGCGAAGGTTCTCCAGTTCCTGCAATTGCAACTTCCTTTCAGCTCCGGCGTTCTCAATTCCCATGTTGCACTCTTTAACTGCTCAGAAGGCTCTGTGTTCTATTTCAACTGGGAGATGACAAGCTTTTCCATAAACCAAGCGGAAGGGACTCATCCCAATGGGTGTCTTGTATGCTGTTCTATATGCCCATAGTGCATCATGTAGCCTGGTGCTCCAGTCTTTTCTATGAGGCTTTACTATCTTTTGCAAGATACGCTTAACTTCTCTGTTTAATACCTCGGCTTGCCCATTAGTTTGGGGATGGTAAGCTATTGCAACTTTATGGATTATCCCATGCTTCTTCATCAATCCTGTTAGTCTCCTGTTACAAAAATGGGTGCCTTGATCGCTCACGATTGCTCGTGGTGATCCAAAGCGACATATAATATGGTTTCTCACAAAGGAAACAACAGTGTTAGCATCATCAGTGCAGGTAGGAATTGCTTCTACCCATTTGGAAACATAATCCACAGCTAACAATATATAAAAATATCCATTAGAATTTGGAAATGGACCCATGAAGTCAATGCCCCAAACATCAAAAATTTCACAGAAGAGCATATATTGTTGAGGCATCTCATCCCTCCTGGATATATTACCAAATTTCTGGCATGGCGGGCAGGATTTACAAAACTCAGCAGCGTCTCTAAAAAGAGTAGGCCACCAGAATCCGCAGTCTAAGATCTTTCTAGCTGTTCTTTGAGGGCCAAAATGTCCTCCACTCTTAGATGAGTGACAGGCCTCTAAAATGGACTGGAATTCTGATTGAGACACACAACATCTAATTATCTGGTCAGCGCCACATCTCCATAAATATGGGTCATCCCATATATAATATTTAGACTTGCTTTTCAGCTTGTCTCTTTGATATTTAGAAAAATGTGGAGGAAATGTGCGGCTAACTAAATAATTAGCAACAGATGCATACCACGGGATTACCGCAGATACTGCTTGCAGGTTGTCAAAAGGAAAATTATCATCTATAGGAGTAGAATCATCCTCACTATGTTCAAGGCGACTCAAGTGGTCTGCTACTAAATTCTGATTACCACTCCTATCCTTTATTTCTAAATCAAATTCTTGTAACAGCAGTATCCAACGTATAAGTCTTGGTTTGGATTCCTTTTTAGCTAATAGATACTTTAGAGCTGCATGGTCCGAATACACTACTACTCTAGTACCAAGTAAATAGGCTCGGAATTTATCCAGAGCAAAAACAATAGCCAGAAGCTCTTTCTCAGTAGTAGTATAATTGGACTGGGCAGTGTCTAAAGTGTTAGACGCATAGGCAATAACAAAAGGATCCTTACCTTAGCGCTGAGCCAGCGCTGCTCCTACTGCATGGTTGGAAGCATCGCACATGATTTCAAACAGCTGACTCCAGTCTGGTCCTCTCACAATTGGAGCTTGAGTTAGAGCAGTCTTCAGCTTATCAAACGCTTGTTTGCAATCCTCACTGAACTCGAACTCAATATCCTTCTGCAATAATCTGGATAAGGGAAGTGCCACCTTACTAAAGTCTTTAATAAATCTCCGGTAGAAACCTGCATGGCCAAGAAACGAACGGACTTCCCTCACAAAAGAGGGGTAAGGCAAACTAGAAATAACATTCACCTTTGCTAGGTCTACAGAAATACCATTATTAGATACCACATGTCCTAATACAATCCCTTGTTTTACCATAAAGTGGCATTTTTCGAAATTCAATACAAGGTTTGTGTTAACACATCTATCTAATACTCGAGATAATCCATCTAAGCAAAGGCTAAAAGAATCACCATAAACGCTAAAATCGTCCATAAAATCTTCCATATAGTCCTCAATAAGATCAGAGAAAAGACTCATCATGCACCTTTGGAAGGTAGCTGGTGCATTGCACAAGCTAAAGGGCATTCTCTTATAAGCATAGGTCCCAAAAGGACATGTAAAAGTAGTCTTTTCCTTATCCTCAGGAGCTATATGAATCTGGAAATAACCTGTGTAACCATCCAAAAAGTAATAATGTGACTTACCTGACAGGCGATCTAGCATTTGATCAATGAATGGGAGTGGGTAGTGATCCTTACGGGTAGCTTGGTTGAGACGCTTGTAATCAATGCAGACTCTCCAAGCATTCTGAACTCTAGTTGCTATGAGCTCTCCATGCTCACTCTTCACTGTAGTGACTCCAGATTTCTTGGGCACCACTTGTACTGAGCTTACCCATTCACTGTCTGAAATGGGATATATGATACCTGCTTCCAATAGTTTGGTCACTTCCTTTTTGACAACTTTCAAGATGGTGGGATTCAATCTTCTCTGGGGTTGACGGATAGGTCTTGCTCCCTCTTCTAGAAATATTCTGTGCTCACATACTTGAGGGTTGATTCCCACTATGTCTGCCAAACTCCACCCAATTGCCTTCTTATGCTTCCTCAGTACATCAAGTAACTGCTCTTCTTGTTGAGAAGTCAGTTCCCTTGCAATAATAACTGAAAGCTTCTGCTCATCCTCAAGATAAGCATATTTGAGATGTGGAGGGAGAGGTTTCAATTCTAACTTTTGATCATGGGCAAGCTCTCGATTATCTAGGGCTTGTGAAAATGGCAAAGTGCTCCCATTGTCAGTTAAGAGGGTCCCCACACTTGGACCTTGTCCGGTGTGCCTCTCTTCAAACACTTCCTCTTGAATTTCAGCCACACTTTCGTCTATGACATCACACTCGAAGATAGAACGATCTTCTGGGGGGTTGTTAATAACTCCATTCAGATTGAAGATTACTATGCGGCCATCTATTTCAAAGGAGTATGTTCCTGAAAAGGCATCGAATTTGAATTTTGATGTCTTCAGGAATGGTCTTCCAAGTAGGATTGATGATGGCTTATCTGAATCATTGTGGGGCATCTCCAAGATATAAAAATCAGTGGGAAATGTGAGCCCTTTAATGTTCACCAAAACATCTTCAGCAACTCCAGCCACTGTAATAATGCTTTTATCTGCTAACACAAAAGGAGCTGCCGACCTTTTTAAGGGAGGGAGCCTCAAAACATCATATATAGACAAAGGCATTATACTGACACATGCTCCTAAATCACACATGCAATCGTAAATTACTACACCACCAATAGTACAACTAACTATGCAAGGACCTGGATCACTACATTTTTCAGGTAATCCTCCCATTAAAGCAGATATAGAACTACCTAAAGGAATAGTTTCTAATTCATTAATTCTGTCTTTGTGGATACATAAGTCTTTTAGAAACTTTGCATATTTAGGTACCTGCTGAATAACATCAAAAAGGGGGACAGTTACCTCGACCTTTTTGAATATCTCTACCATTTTAGGATCGGGTTCCAGCTGCTTCCTGGGCTTCCTTGCAAGTTGTGGAAATGGAATAGGAGTAGTGTTGTCTGTGGCGTCTACGCCTTTTGGTGCTTCCTCCTGTGGTTGAGCTATTTCTTCTTCAGCTATGTCCTGTATATCCTCTTCCTCTTTAACATCTTCGATTTCTACCACCTCTTCAGCTGAGGCGTATTCTGGTGAGCTTGGTTCCTCCTGATTCCTCTCCTGCAGTGTGGTTCCGGACCTCAGGGTGATGGCATTAATGCCTCCCTTTGGGTTGGGTAATGGTTGAGAGGGGATCCCAGTGGTGCTTGAAGGTTGGTTATTGGAATTTTGTGCTGGTACAAACTGTGTCATAAAAGCTTGCATAGTAGAGGTGAGATCATTCAGACTGGCATTAATACTATTCATGATGTTACTTTCCATGGCCAGTTGTCTTTTCTCAAAAGATTGCAGTAGGTCTTCAGTAGAAGGTGAAGAAGAATGGGTAAATTGAGAAGTCTGCTGCTGATTGTTCTGTGGTCCTTGGTTCTGCCTCAGGTGAGGTGCTCTGTAAGGTTGATTTTGCTGCCTGTTGTTGTTATTGTTCCACCTCTGGTTTCTCTGATTATCTCTGCCTCCTCTGTTATTGTTGTCCCTCCAATTCTGGTTTGAATTGTCCTGCTATCCATGGTTATTATTTCCACTTTGATTGTACCCTTGGTTGGGGCAGTCATAGAAGTTGTGAGTGGATGCCATCATGTTGTCTTCTTGTTGGAGCTTTGGGCATTCATCAGTGTAATGGCTGTAATCAGCACAGATTCTGCAAATTCTTTGTGGGACTAGTTGTTGGTTTTGCTGTGGTGGAGAAGGTTGAGCTTGCTGAGCTTGTTGATTCAACTGTATTTGCTTCAGTAAGTTAGTCATTTCACAGATGCCTTCACGTAGAACAGCAGTCTCGCTGCTAGAAGATACTTCTGCAATAGCTTTTGAACGGCCTTGCTTCTGTCTGTGGTTCCTAGTGGATTCAGCTAAATCACTGATCAATTGCCAAGCTTCATCAGTGGTCTTGTACTTCTTCATAGACCCATTGCTGGCACTTTCCAGTATGGTCTTATCTTGGGGCCTCATACCCTGTGTAACATAGCTGAGTAGCACGATCTTGTCAATCATGTGGTGGGGGCATGCTTCCAGAAGATTATTGAAGCGCTCCCAGTATTCAAAGAGAGTCTCATTGTCATCCTGAACAATTGTGGAGATATCCTTCCTTAGCTTATCAGTGACTTCAGATGGGAAGAATTTCTCCAGAAACTCCTTTCTGAGTGTATCCCAGTTGGATACATTTGCTAGAGGTTGAGTGTAGTACCACTCTCTTACTTTTTGCTCAAGAGAAAACGAAAAATCTTTCAGCAGTATTGAAGTTTCATCAGTGCCATCACGCCTAACAGTAGAACAGGCTGCCTAGAAATCTCTCAAGTGCTTGATAGGCTCTTGAGCAGGTAGGCCATGAAACCTGCGCATCAAATTTAGCAGTGTGGGCTTTATTTCAAAATCTGTAGCTACTGCCGGATGATGCGCTTGAAACGGTTGCATTATAAAATTAGGGGCTCCTTCCTCCTGGATGGTAACTCTCCTAGCTGCCATGTTTTCTGCACGTAAAACAACCGAATCAGTAGAACGGGGGCTGGTTTCTTCCTCAGATTCACTTTCAAATCCGCCCTCAGAGCGGGCTAACCGACGCTGTTCTCGCCTTATTCGTGAAATTGTCCTTTCAATTTCAGGATCGAATATTAGCAAGCGCGGATCAGGAAGTGAACGCGTCATTTGACGGAAGAAACATGCAGCTCATAGTAGCAAAATAAAATAAAATACAAATAGGTAAATTCTAATTAATAAAATTAGCACACTATTGCAACTCCCCGGCAACAGCGCCAAAAATTGATGAGACGCAGAAGCTAGTGAATTAAAAATTATTAAAATAGTTACGTTGCAAGTATAGTTCTTAACTCATCGAAAATCTGCCTATCAATTTAGAAATATGTCACAGAGAATTAAATTAAAAATTACTGGGAGTTTTAAGTACCAGGTCGTCTCCCAACGAGTTGCAGAAAAGTGTGCTATCTTATTAATCAGATGTTTCAAGAAGTTGAGCTAAGTAAATTGGAATTTAAATTGAGGAAAGTTAAATAATATGAATAAAAGCCTTGACTGGGAGTTGATTGGTTGGAATTTCTATTATTGGTGGAATGATTGTAAGATTAATTTATAATTAATGGTTGTTCTGTTTGGTTATCCTTTACTAAGTAAGGGAAAGTCAAACAAGCTGGAATGCCAGATCTGTTCACAAGTTGCAACCCACTTAGTTCAAAGGGATTGGCGTTGGTGACAGGATAGCAATCCAACATTTAACCCAATTACAAATTTTTCTTTCAATCCTTCCAACTCAAGAATTCCTTTTAATCAACTCCCCATCAAGTAAGGAAACTACTCACGCATTGTAAAGAAAGAATCCATAACACATGAAAGGGAATTAAAAGAAGACATGATTATTGGAATTGAAATTGAATCAAAAAGAAATAATCCTTGCATTAATTAATCATAAAAGTATTCAAATAACAAAATTGGACAAAACAAGGAACATGGAAGAATGAAACCAAGTTAAGAAAACAAACTAGAATGATGAAGTCTTGATGAGGAAATAACTCTTCTCAATGTTCCAATGCTAAGACCAATTGAAAATTAAAATTCTAAAACCTAGAGAGAAAAACCTAAGAGAGTAAAAACTAAATCTCCCCCTCTGTTGACTGAATGAATGTGTTATTTGTTTCTGCATGTTCTCTGACTCTAGTCTGCTGTTCCGGGCCGAAAACTGGGTCGAAATAGGGCCCAAAATCGCCCCCAACAAATTCTGCAGATTATGCAAATCACACATGTCATGCGATCGCGTCATCCATGCGGACGCGTCATTCGCGCTTTTCCTCGCCACGCGTTCGCGTCGTCCACGCTACCGCGTCGCCAGAACTTTTCTAATTCGCGCGGCCGTGTGAGCCATGCGGCCGCGTCACTGCGATTTGCTCTCCTTCGCGTGGTCGCGTAAGCCATGCGACCGCGTCACTTCTCGCTGGTTATCTTCTCAAATTCTTGTGTTTCTTCCATTTTTGCTAGCTTCCTTTCTAATCTCCAACTCATTCATGCCCTATAAAGTCTGAAACACTTAACACACAGATCACGGCATCGAATGGAATAAAGGAGAATTAAAAATAAATAATTAAAGTCTCTAGGAAGCAGTTTTCAAACATGTAATAAATTCAGGAAGGAAATCTAAATGCATGCTAATTTAATGAATAAGTGGGTAAGGATCATGATAAAACCACAGAATTAAACACAATATAAACCATAAAATAGTGGTTTATCAGATATTCAGCAGGTACCTAAATACGCAAAGTTTCTAAAAGATTTGTGCATACATAAAGATGAAATTAATGAATTAGAAACTATTCCTTTAGGTAGTTCTATATCTGCTTTAATGGGAGGTATACCTTAAAAATGTAGTGATCCAAGTCCATGTATGGTTAACTGCACCATTGGAGGTGTAATTTTTTCTGACTGCATGTGTGATTTAGGAGCGTGTGTTAGTATAATGCCTTTGTCTATATATGATACTTTGAGGCTCCCTCCCTTAAAAAGGTCGGCAACTCATTTTGTGTTAGCACATAAAAGCATTATTACAGTAGTTAAAATTGCTGAAGATGTATTAGTGAACATTAAGGGGCTCACATTTTTCATTGACTTCTATATCCTGGAAATGCCTTCTAATGACTCAGAAAGACCATCATCAATCCTTCTTGGAAGAACATTCCTGAAGACTTCAAAGTTCAAGCTGGATGCATTCTCAGGAACTTACTCCTTTGAGATTGATGGCAGAACAGTGAGTTTCAGTTTAAATGAAGCTATGAAGCACCCTCTGAAAGATCATTCTATCTTCCAGTGTGACATCATTGATGAAACTGTAGCTAAAGTTCACCAAGAAGAAATAGAAGAGAAGCACATAGAGCAAGGTCCAAATGTGGGGACACCCTCTGAATATAATGAAGACCCTTTGCCATTATCACCTGCCCCGGATGATCCAAAACCTAGCCATGAAAATAAATTGGAATTAAAGCCCCTCTTTCCACACTTCAAGTATGCTTACCTTGAGGATAAGCAGAAGTTTCCAGTTATCATTACAAGGGAACTCACTTCCCAACAAGAAGAACAACTGTTTAATGTGCTGCGAAAACATAAGAAAGCAATTGGATGGAGCTTGGCGGATATAGTAGGCATCAGCTCTCAAGTTTGTGAGCACAGAATATTTTTCTAAGAGGGAGCAAAGCCTGTCTGTCAGCCTCAAAGAAGATTGAATCCCACCATCTTAGAAGTTGTCAAGAAAGAAGTAACCAGACTACTTGAAGCAGATATCACTTACCCCATCTCAGACAATGAATGGGTCAGTCCAGTACAAGTGGTGCCCAAGAAGTCTGAAGTCACAACAATAAGAAATGAACATGGAGAGCTCCTGACAACTAGAGTGCAGAATTCATGGAGAGTTTGCATTGACTATAGGCGTCTCAACCAAGCCACTCGCAAGGATCATTACCCCTTTCCATTCATTGATCAGATGCTTGATCGTCTGTCAGGAAAATCCCATTACTACTTTTTAGATGGTTATACAGGTTACTTTCAAATTCATATAGCTCCTGAAGATCAGGAAAAGACTACGTTTACATGTCCTTTTGGAACGTATGTGGTGTGGGAAATCGTGATCATTCATTCCTTGGTAACAGCGCTGAAAACTTAATATGCACGTTCATAATCTTAATTCTTTATCACAACTTCGCACAACTAACCAGCAAGTGCACTGGGTCGTCCAAGTAATAAATCTTACGTGAGTAAGGGTCGATCCCACGGAGATTGTCGGCTTGAAGCAAGCTATGTTCACCTTGTAAATATCAGTCAGGCGGATTCAAGTGGTTATAGAGTTTTGATAATTAAAATATAATTAAAATATAAAATAGGATAGAAATACTTATGTAATTCATTGGTGAGAATTTTAGATAAGCGTATGGAGATGCTTTTGTTCCTCCTGAACCTCTGCTTTCCTGCTGTCTTCATCCCAATCATTCATACTCCTTTCCATGGCAAGCTTTATGTAGGGCATCACCGTTGTCAATGGCTACTTCCCGTCCTCTCAGTGAAAAAGGTCCAAAATGCACTGTCATCGCACGGCTAATCATCTGTTGGTTCTCGATCATACTGGAATAGAATTCAGTAATCCTTTTGTGTCTGTCACTACGCCCAGCACTCGCGAGTTTGAAGCTCATCACAGCCATCCCTTCCTAGATCCTACTCGGAATATCACAGACAAGGTTTAGACTTTTCGGACCTCAAGAATGGCCGCCAATAATTCTAGCCTATACCACGAAGACTCTGATCGTAAATCAGAAGGCTAAGAGATACACATTCAAGCTTGTTACATGTAGAACGGAAGTGTTTGTCAGGCACGCATTCATAAGTGAGAATGATGATGAGCGTCACATAATCATCACATTCATCATGTTCTTTTGTGTGAATGAATATCTTAGAGAAGAAATAGACTTGAATTGAATAGAAAAACAGTAGTACTTTGTATTAATTCATAAGGAACAGTAGAGCTCCACACCTTAATCTATGGTGTGTAGAAACTCTACCGTTGAAAATACATAAGTGATAATGGTCCAGGCATGGCCGAATGGCCAGCCTTCCCAAATGGCATATGAATTCGAAAATAGGGAAAAAGACTCCTAGTACAATAGTAAAAAGTTCTATTTATGCTAAACTAGTTACTAGGGTTACAAAAATAAGTAAATGATGCAGAAATCCACTTCCGGGTCCACTTGATGTGTGCTTGGACTGAGCATTGAAGCTTTCACGTGTAGAGGTCTTCCTTGGAGTTAAACGCCAGTTTGTAACCTGTTTCTAGCGTTTAACTCTGCTTTGCAACCTGTTTCTGGCGTTTAACTCCAGAATAGGGCAGAAATCTGGCGTTGAACGCCTGTTTGCGTCATCTAAACTCGTGCAAAGTATAAACTATTATATATTGCTGGAAAGCCCTGGATGTCTACTTTCGAACGCAATTGAGATCGCGCCATTTGGACTTCTGTAGCTCTAGAAAATCCACTTTGAGTGCAGGAAGGTCAGAATCCAACAGCATCTGCAGTCCTTCTTCAACCTCTAAATCTGATTTTTGCTCAAGTCCCTCAATTTCAGCCAAAAAATACCTGAAATCACATAAAAATACACAAACTCATAGTAAAGTCCAGAAATGTGATTTTTATTTAAAAACTAATAAAAATATACTAAAAACTAACTAAATCATACTAAAAACTATGTAAAAATAATGCCAAAAAGCGTATAAATTATCCGCTCATCAGTATGCTTATAAGAGAATGCCCTTTGGCTTATGAAATGCACCAGCTACTTTCTAAAGGTGCATGATGAGTCTTTTCTCTGATCTCATTGAGAACTGTGTGGAGGTTTTTATGGATGATTTTAGCGTATATGGTGATTCATTTAGCCTTTGCTTGGATAGTTTATCTAGAGTGTTAGACAGATGTGTTAGTTCAAGCCTTGTATTAAATTTTGAGAAATGTCACTTTATGATAAAACAAGGAATTGTACTAGGACATGTTGTGTCTAATACTGGCATTTCCGTAGATCTAGCAAAGGTGGATGTTATTTCTAGTTTACCTTACCCCTCCTCTGTGAGGGAAGTCCGTTCGTTCCTTGGCCATGTAGGTTTTTACAGGAGATTCATTAAGGACTTCAGTAAGGTAGCATTGCCTTTATCCAGATTGCTGCGGAAAGATATTGAGTTCGAGTTCAGTGTGGATTGTATGCAAGCATTTGATAAGCTGAAGATCGCCCTGACTCAAGCTCCAATTGTGAGAGGACTAGACTGGAGCCAGCCATTTGAAATTATGTGTGATACTTCTAACCATGTAGTAGGAGCGGCTCTGGCTCAACGCAAAGGTAAGGATCCTTTTGTAATTGCTTATGCATCTAAGACTTTAGATGCTGCTCAATCTAATTACACTACTACTGAAAAAGAGCTTCTAGCTATTGTTTTTGCTCTGGATAAATTCCGAGCCTATTTACTTGGTACTAAGGTAGTAGTGTACTCAGATCATGCAGCTATAAAATATTTACTAGCTAAAAAGGAAACCAAGGCTAATACGTTGGATACTACTGCTGCAAGAATTTGATTTAGAAATTAAGGATAGGAGTGGTAACCAGGATTTAGTAGCAGACCACTTGAGTCACCTTGAGCACATTAAGGATGACTCCATTCCTATAAATGATAATTTCCCATTTGATAGCTTACATGCAGTATCTGAAGTAGTTCCTTGGTATGCACCTGTAGCTAATTATCTAGTTAGCCACACTTTTCCTCCAAATTTTACTAAGCATCAAAGAGACAAGCTGAAAAGCGAGTCCAAATAATATACATGGGATGATCCATATTTATGGAGGTGTGGTGCTGACCAGGTAATTAGACGGTGTGTGCCTCAATCAGAATTCCAGTCCATTTTAGAGGCCTGCCACTAATCTGAGAGTGGAGGACATTTTGGCCCTCAAAGAATAGCTAGAAAAATTCTAGACTGTGGATTCTGATGGCCTACTCTTTTTAAAGACGTTGCTGAATTTTGTAAATCTTGTTCCTCTTGCCAAAGGTTTGGTAATATATCCAAGAGGGATGAGATGCCTCAACAGATTATGCTTTTCTGTGAAATTTTTTATGTTTGGGGCATTGACTTCATGGGTCCATTTCCAAATTCTAATGGTTACTTTTATATACTGTTAGCCGTAGATTATGTTTCTAAATGGGTAGAAGCTATTTCCATCCGTATTGATGATGCTAACACTGTCGTTTCCTTTATTAGAAACCATATTATTTGTTGCTTTGGATCACCACGAGCAATCGTGAGTGATCAAGGCACCCACTTTTGTAACAGGAGACTGACAGGATTACTCAAGAAGCATGGAATCATTCACAAAGTAGCAACAGCTTACCATCCACAGATCAGTGGGCAATCATAAGTCTCTAACAGAGAGATAAAGCGTATTCTGGAAAAGATAGTAAAACCTCATAGGAAGGACTGGAGTGCCAGGCTACAAGATGCACTCTGGGCATACAGAACAGCGTACAAAACACCCATTAGGATGAGTCCCTTCCGCTTAGTATACGGAAAGGCTTGACACCTTCCAGTAGAGGTGGAACACAAGGCTTTCTGGACTGTGAGGGAGTGCAATATGAATTTTGAGGAACCTGGTGCTGAAAGGAAGCTGCAACTAGCAGAACTTGAGAACCTTCACCTAGAAGCATATGACAACTCCAGGCGATACAAAGAAAAGATGAAGGCTGTCCATGACAAGCATATAAAAAGGAGAGAATTCAGACCAGGGGAGTTAGTTCTTCTTTATAACTCCAGACTGAGGCTTATGCCAGGTAAACTGAGATCAAGATGGGAAGGTCCCTACAGAGTAGAAAAGGCAGAGCCATACGGAGTTTATCACCTGCGTCATCCTTCTAGCTCCAAATTTCTAAAGGTCAATGGACATCGCCTAAAGCTTTATCATGGTGAGAAGACGAAGGACCACAAAGAACTAGAGGTCTTTCTCTTGGAAGACGCACCAACAGAAGCAGAATGAGTCTGAAGAGCGTCCAACTTAAGGACGTAAAAGCAAAGTGCTAGGTGGGAGACAACCCACCACGGTATGATCGTTCCGTTTCAGTCTTAGTTTTATTTTACTTTATTCTATTTAATTTTTGTTAATAACTCTTCTCATAATCTCTGCATATAGCATGCATTTGCATTTGCATACTGCACAAAAAAAAAATGCACGCGACGCGTAAGCGTCGCTGACGCGTCCGCATCATAGCTGCGTTAGGAAGAAAAGAGAATTAAACAAAAAGTCAAGCGAAAGCGTGGCTGGAGGTGTGCCTTAGGCACAAACATGCCCACGTGACCGCGTCGCTGACGCGTCCGCGTCATTTTGAAAATTAGCCTCCCCACGCGTCCTCGTCACCCACGCGAACGCGTGCCCCTAAAAATCGACGTAAAAGAGGTGTATGGCAGCAAGTTATGATGGAGCTGGGCTGGAATGATGCTAGAAGCACAAGCCTTACCATGCGAACGTGTGCCCCACGCGTCCGTGTCGTTTCCAAAATATGGTCATTCACGCGATCGCGTCACCTACGCGAACGCGTCACCCTAAATTTTGGCAAAATGAGTTTGAAACAGAGAGTCGCGCGAACGCAAGGCTGCTCTCGCGCCACTAGCACGAATCAAGTCACGCGTCCGTGTCACTTGAAAAACATCGCACACCACGCGACCACGTCAACCACGCGTCCGTGTCACATGCGGCGCACAGATTATCCAGATCAGCCAAATATCATATCTTTTCTTCCCCAAATCCTATTTTTTCTTTTCCCTTCTTATTTCATTCTTCCCCCTTCTTCCTTCTCTATTCTTTTTCACTTTTTACTTTCTCCTCCCTTATTTTTTACATCCATTCTCAAGGTTCTTTTTCTTCTTTCTTTTCATTTTTCCATTATTACTTTTATTTATGTTTATGTTTTCTTTTCCTTTTTTCTTTTTACTTTCATTATCTATATTTTTTTTTCTTTCTCATTCTTTTTTTTCTTTTTCCTTTAATTGGTGTTCGAAATTTAATTAGGTGATTATTTTCTTCTATATTTTGCTTGTGCACTATTGTGAAATTGTTTGACAATTAATATTACTTCTTAAAGGGTTGCTTGCATGTTCAATTCACTACTTTTAATAACATCTTTACCATGCATGCTATGTGTTTGTGAAAAAGCCCGTATGGCATTACACATTATTTTTAATTATTCTATTCTACTACTTTAATGCCTGTTTTTTCACAAAACCCTTTTTATATTTTATTAATTAAATATAATTGTCATTACAAACAGGTTGTTAGTTTGAAAGGGTTGGTAATCTAACTTGGACATTGAATGCTTAATCTATGCTATTCATGCCTTTGTAGGCATGCCAATAAACATCTTGCATTTAATTGCCATCACATGCGCTTGCTATATTACCTTTGATGAACTTTTCACATGTAGTCTAGACCATGTGTTAACGACATCCTTCTTTACCGTGCATTGATTATCACCCATAATATTCGCTCCCTTGCTCGAACCCTTAGCTTTACATATTACTTTCTTTTTTCTTTTTCAGGATGGCCACCAAGAAAGGTAAAGAGAAAGCTACTCCCAAACCTCCAGCAAAGAGAGGAACAAAAAGAGCATTAATGGCAGAACCATCTTCAACAGCGGTAAAACCCTCAACAAAACGAATCAAGAGGATCATCAAGGTCGATGAAAAAGAGAAAGCCTTTCCAGCAAAGGACACTGTGCGGTTCACTAACCGCTACTGTGAGCAGATGTTCCCCATCCTGGCTGAAAGGAATTATAATAATGAATATCTTCTTATCTTTCCGACCAATATTGCTGAATTTGTTGAGCCCCGCATTGAGCAAAGACAATGGGGATTCCTACGGAGACAGCCACGGCAGGTTAATTTTTCATGGGTAGTCGAATTCTACTCCAATTTTCACATGCCAACCATGCAGCCTGTCTATGTCCATTAGAAGCAAGTCCCCATAACTGAAGAGGCCATTCAAGAAGCTTTAGATCTTCCCCCTGCTCCCGAAGGATTGGACGCATTCCAAGAAGCCTCACTCAAGCGTCAGACATACCAATTTGACTGGGACGTCGTTCTCAAAATTATCGCACAACCTGGCAGCATATGGATCTACGGATACCAACGTTCTCGACCTAAGGGCATATTGGCTTCAGCACTCACCTTGTAGGCATGAGTATGGGCACAGATCATGTCCCATTACGTCTTTTCGAGCATTCACGAGTCCTCCTTCACCGCAGACATGGCTGTTCTACTTTGGTGTATCCTTACAGACCAGCACCTCAATCTACCAAGACACATTCGGCATGCTATGGGACATGTACAAATTGCGGGCAACCTACCCTTTCCCGCCTTGGTTTTAGATCTAGTCTCAGCAGCCGGAGTCTCCTATAGAGCTGGGGACACCAAGGCCATGATTCCACGAGATGATCAATACATCCCTAACGGGAAGTATATCAGACCTCTAGCAGCCACTATCAACCGGAGCACAGAACCAGCAGAAGATATCCCCTCTTCTTCTACATCACAAGCACCTTCAACAAACCAACTGCTCCATCAGATACTTGAGAGGCTAGACCGGCTTGACCGAAAAGGAAAGCAAAGAGAGCGTCGTAACAAGCGCAGATTTACATACCTCAAGGAGCTACTTGTTGGTAACCACCCACCTAAAGAAGACCCAGACACCCCAGACACCCCAGACTCCACTTCATTTACCAGCACAGGGAGCCATGACGGTCCCGATGGTGGAGATGCTGCTACCAGCCCCCCATTGTTCCTGATAGATGGCACCGAGGACGGTGCAAAGCCTTAAGTGTGGGGAGGTCGGTCAGTACCTGACTTCCGGAGTTAATTTCTCTTCCCTAAACACCAATAAAATAGGATATTTAGTTAGTTTTTCTTTTATTTAGAATAGGATAAATTGCATAGAAATATGTTATTTGCATGCATGTTCTACTTGATTGAAAAATAATAAGTTTCTTTTTAAGACTCTATTTTTGGAAAATTTCACCAATTTAAATCAAACTTTTGTGTTAAATTTGTTTGAAGTTGTAATTGGAATATAGTTTAAAAAGCTAAGAACACACAACCCGTAAGATTTTGAGCCTAATTACATGGTTATATTATTTAACCATAAATATTATTCTTGTGTGTTTACTTCTCTATGATTGTAATCTTTATTTTGTTCCATCCTATATGTCCAATGCTTAATGTGTTATATGCATGCATATGATTGAGGCCATTACTTGTTTAGCTCACTTATCCCAAATAAGCCTACCCTTTCAATCACCTTTGTTAGCCACTTTGAGCCTTTTTTCCCATTTGTTCTATATTTTATCACATTACTAGCCTTAAGCGAAAAAACAATTGAACACCCCAAATTGAATCTTTGGTTAGCTTAAGATAGAAATTGTGTGTTAATTGAGTATGGGAAGATTGTGGGAACAATGGTTAATAAGGGAATGTGTCATGATAAAATAATGAGAATTTGGGTACCTACTCATGTGAAACTAGAGAAATTGAAAATCTATGTGTATTGATAATGTTATGTTTATTTAAAAAAAATGAAGAAAAAAATCCAAAAATATTCAGTACATAAATAAATAAATAAGGGGACAAAATTACCCCAATTCTAAGTAAAGATAAGCTCCAAGGTCAATGCATATGTGATAAAAGTTAAAAGAAAAGTTGATACATGAGTATGTAATGCAAAAGTGAAAATTATAGGTAGCTAGGCATGATTCTAGAGTTATATAGAATGTATGTATGTTAGGTGAAAGCTTAGGTTAGTCAAAGATTCAATTTATAGCTCACTTAGCCATATGTATACCCTTACCCTTACCTTAGCCCCATTACAACCTTGAAAAGACCTCATGATGTTTGCATTAGTACATTAAAATTGTTGATTGGTTAGGTGAAGAACAAAAATTTAGAAAGCGTGATTAGAGAAGGAAAGAGTGATTACCCTATTAGGGTGACTAGAGTGCATATACACCATCAGTGAGGGTTCAATGCTTAATTCTATGTTCCCTGCTTTCATGAGCTGTCTTCTTACAATTTTACCTACTTTGCTATATAATTTGAATTAGTGGAATTTGATTTATGTTTATCTTGAAGAACCTATTTACTTTTAACCAAGTAGACAAGAATCATATAGTTGCATTCATATATATAGGTTGCATTGCATTGCATGAGTTTTGCATTTCCCTACTCATTTATTTTATCTCCTTAAGCTAAGCATGAGGACATGCTAATGTTTAAGTGTGGAGAAGTTGATAAACCACTATTTTATGATTTATATTGTGTTTAATTGAGTGGTTTTTATCAAGCCCTTACCTACTTATTCATATGAATTGCATGATTTTATAATTCCTTCCTAGTATTGTTTATGGTTAAAAACCTGCTTCCTAGAAACCTTTAATTAGTACATTTTAACTCTCCTTTATACCATTTGATGCCGTGATCCGTGTGTTAAGTGTTTCAGGCTTCATAGGGTAGGAATGACTCAGAGAATGGAGAGGAAGCTTGCAAAAATGGAAGGAACACAAGAAATTAAGGAGATGACCAGCGAACACTAACGCGAGCGCATGGCTCACGCGAGCGCGTGAAATGAAGAAATCGCAGCGACGCGAACGCGTGGATTGGAGTCTGCACGAATGACGCGAACGTTTGGACGACGCGTTCGCCCGACAAGGAAAATAGCTGAATGACGCGAACGCGTAGATGACGCGTACGCGTGACCTGCGCGATCTGCCGAAATAACAAAATACGCTGGTGGCAATTTCGGGCCGCATTTTGACCTAGTTTTCGGCCCAGAAACACAGACTAAAGCTAGGGAATATGCAGAGACTCAATACGCATCCACACACATTCAGATACATTGATGTTAGGATTATTTTTTAGTTTCAGATCTGAATGGAGATTAGCTTTACATTGATAGTTTATGCTTTTGCTTTGGATTTTGGATGTTGAAGAGTTATTACCTCCGTTGAAGACAGTATTTTAGTTTGTTTCCTTATTTCTTTACTTTTTTCAGTTGATCATTGACCCTATTCAGATAAGTATGTTGCATTTTGGATTTATTAATATCTAGAGTTACCTTTATTTTTAATTAATTATTAATTCTCTATTTTATTTTATTTAATTTATTATGTCTTCTTATATTTTTATGAGTATTATATCAATGTCAATGGAGTAGATTTTCTACTTGACATGGGGGTTGATTGAAAGGAGACACTTGAGTTAGAATGCTCAAGTGCTTAGTTAAATTGGACGTTGTTGGCTAATTCTGTATCTACTAACGCTAGACCTTCCCAAGGGAGAGGACTAGGATTTGTGGATAAGAGTTAGCTCAATCACTTAACTTTCCTTTATTTAGTAAGGGTTAACTAAGTGAAAGCAACAACCTCTTTACACTACACTTGAGAAGATTCCAACAAGGATAGAACTTCTAATTAATCATTCCTCCAGTCAAGGCCTTTTAATATTAATAATAATTCTTAGTTTATTGCTTTAATTTACAGTTATTTTAAATTGCTCACTATCCAACTCAACTTTCTTGAAAATTACTGATTAATAAATTAGCACTCTTTCCTGCAACTCGTTGGGAGATGACCTGGGAGTCATACTCCCAGTATTTTTAATTCTAATTTTTGTGACAACCCTTTTTAAATTGACAAGCGGATTTTAGCTGGTTAAGAACTGTACTTGCAACGCATTTCGTTTATTAATTTCTCAGCTGGTCAATTTCTGCTTACATCAACCAGGAATGAAGCTAAAATGCGGTACCAAGTGTGTTCCCTTGGAGGGTGGTATAAGTGGCATTTTGGGCGCCAATAGTGTCATAAACCCCAATTTTGGGGTTTATATTGTGTAGGATTTAGGGGTTTTTGTCAATGTTTTCCACACTTATTCATATAAATTGCATGGTTTTGTGTTCTATTCCTAATTTTGCTTCATGATGGAAAACATGCTTTTTTTGCCTTAAAAATGCCATATTTTGGTCCTCTTCTACTGCCATTAGATGCCATGATATGTTTGTTGAGTGTTTCAGAGTTTATAGGGCAAAGAATGACCTAGAAGAAAGAAAGGAAGCATGCACAAGTGGAAGGAACATGAAGAATTGAGCTTTGGAGAATTGGCTGCGACGAGCACACGTAGCCCACACGCACGCGTGGGTGCAGGAAGCTGGGAATGGCGCCACAGAGTGACGCATTCACGTGGATTGGCGAAATCCCCATCGACGCGTACGCGTGACCCACGCGTACGCATGACGAGCAGCACGTGACCTCATTAATGAAATTGTGGCTGGCGATTTCTGAGGAGCTCCAAGCTCAAATTCAGCTGGATTCTGCATGGAAAAGAACCAGGAACTCTAGGGGAAAAGGGGGGGATCATTTATTACACACACTTAGACATAATTTAGGCTAGTTTTTGGTTCTTGTTCTTCTAGAGAGAGAAACCCTTATTCCTATCTAGATCTAGTTTGATTTGAACTTCCCTTGTTGAATTCTGAATTGCGTTTTATTGATTTCTTGTTTTGATTACTTAATTTGAATTCTCTAGTATAATTTTGTTGAGATCTTGTGTTAGATTTATGTTTTCTTGTTATTTCCTATTTTCTACTGATTTTATGAACTTTGTGGATATTGAATTTCTAATGATACATTGATGTTATCCATGATTAATATTGTTGTTTGAGTGGTTTTTCATTGATAATTGTTAGTGGGTACTTTCAATTTCCAATTTATTTGCAATTTGATTATGTCTTTTATTAATGCATACCATGTGTTTGACGAAATGTTTCCTTTGATTATGGAGTAGATTTCTTTACTCTTGGCCTAGGCTAAGGGAATCGGATAAACTTGAGTCATTAGGTCTAATTGATTTGGTGATTCGAGAACCCTTGGTGGTTAAGTTGATACCCATTGACACTAATCCACTACTAAGCCAATTGGTAGTTAGATTAGGACTTATGAGTTAAAATTGACCAAGCCATTTGACGTACTTCAAGCTTAGGAGTAGATATTACGTACTTAACTTTTGGAAGTAGACTTAATGAGCTTGGTTCCTCATAATTGTCAAGATATGGTTATTAGACAAGGATGATGACCCCAATTCCTGTGCCTAATCAAGAGTTCCTTTTATTGTTCATATTTGAAAACCAAAAATTTCAATTGCATTAATTCTAGTTATAGTTACTTGCTTAGTTCTAGAGTAGAATTATATTGGATGTTCTCTTGTTAGTTTGAAATTGCTCATACCTTGCTTTAATTACTTGATTTAGTTGCTTGACCTTTTAAGATTTCTTGCTTGTTAAGTGTAGTAGTTTAATTTCTTGATCATGACTCCCAACCCCGAAATTCTAACCAATGTTGATGCACATGTTTGCCCATTCCTTGTGAGACGACTCGATGTTTAAATACTTCGGTTTACTTTATTGGGGTTGAACTTTGTGACAACCAATTCTTTAAAATTTGATTGGGAGTTATTAGTTTGTTTGGAACTATGCTTACAACGAATTTTTATTTCTACTAAGAAAAATTCTAGACTGACAATAATTCTTGTATCATAGTGGCGCTAGGAACGTCCAAAATGGTGCTAGCTTCCTTGTTCGAAGGCGTTAGATAATCAAACGCTTCACTCTTATTTTCTTCCTTGGCGTTGGAAACACCACTAAAGAAGCCTCCAGGGTGATTTTGCTTGCTTGCTTGCTTCATGCCTTGTAACCTTCTAGTCCCCTATTCCTAGAAACCAATAAACAATATTGCATCAAAGTATGGCTCATATGATCATGAATGTTACTCAATTACATAAATTCACAATTCTAAACTCAAATACTCATGAATACTTAAATACTCATGAATGAATCTAAATTCCTCTTGTTGTTTAATGCTTTCTTTCCTATAAAATTAAGTGATGATTAGCAATGAAATCACTCTGCTATTTGCATGAAAGCCATAAAATGAAGTCCTAAACTAGCTAATTAACTAAGATGCACATGTATTATACCACCTCACTGATTATCACTTTTTGATATTCTCTCTCACACCAAAATTCTGCAATTTGGATAGAGTTTCTTTGCACTTCTTCCGTCAAATACAAGAATAAAATCATAGGTAGAAATGTGGCTTGAGCTTTCTTAATCACCAGAGGAAGTAGCTTCTGAAATTAGAGCTCCAATTTTGGTGTTTAATAAAAACATGATCAATGGTATAGAAAAATACATTACTAAAATTAGAAATCAATAACAAAAAAAATTTATCAGATAGCAAAAAAAAAAAAATTCAAACGAAAAGAAAAATATTTAAAAATATTTTGCAATTTACATATTCTCCCTAATTACAATTTCTAGTACTCCCATTTATATTATTTCTAATTCTATCTAATATTCAAAATTTCAAATCCTATTTTTATTAATTGAGCCAAACCCAATTATACTCATTACATTGTCTTACAAGTAAGAGAATTAAATTTCCTCTAAGCATTGATTTTGGAACACACAAGATTTTTTTTTGGTGGCAATCCACAATTTATTTATATGGTTTTCTCTTTTTGTAGTTGGGCTGTGAAGCACAAGTCAAGTTGCCTAAGTTGTCTTGAAAGTGACCTAATAATAAAGAAATAGATCTTGTCCGAAGACGTAATTCGAAACTATAATTTAAATGTTTAATTTAATTAACCCATTATTTAATTCATCTTGTGCATGCAGCAACCCATTGGCCAGCAGCAAACCCTTAAATGGAGCTCAGTACTGCGACGGATTAGTCCTTAACCTGTCGGGTTGAGGGATACCGTGGGAAACCAAAAAAAAAAAAAAAACTAGATCTAGCTAGTCATAGCGTCAATGAAAATGACTGCAAAATGCTTTTAATACAGTTCAATGACATGGTTCGTTGCATTCCTATTCTTGATTCAATTAATAATGCGGATATCAGATTTAGCGTGAAAAACGATGAATTCCGAATAAGATATTCAACTAAGTAGATCTTGATTCGATTCTACTTCTACAAATAGAAATGAAGGTTTATTAATTTACTATATTAGGTTATTGATTTTGCCTTCATGGGTAAAACACTAAAACATGTGGTCCTTTTGTTATAGGACTTGCCACTAGTCTATGTGATGAGCTTCGAAAAGTGGGACTACCTCTACTAAACATAGTTACAAAAACGTGACTAATGGCTGCTACTCAAGCTCATAAAATCATTAAACTTTATTCTGTAAAGCAACTTGGATTATTTTATCCGAAAGTATAGTTCTATTCGAATATTGACCATTTTTTTACTATTTAACAATTTTTTAATTTAAAAATTAAGATATAAAAAAAAATATACTTATTTAAAAATTTTTAATAGTATAAAATTAAATTGAATTTTATCAAAAATTGAATTTTAGTTAAAATTAAATTGAATTTTATTATTTGAAATAAATTAATAAAATTATAGAATTAAATTGAATTTCAGTATTTAAAATATTTATTAACTGAATTAAAATTTTATAATAGATAATTTTATCCTTTATTAATATAACATCATATTTACACTTATTTATTAAATTATATAAAATGATTAAAAAACTTATATTTTTTAACTAATTTTTTCATTTAAAATTTGTTCACCTCTTTTAAAAAAATAAAAATTAGAGTAGTCTAAAAATATTAAATTTTAAATATTATTATTAATTAAAAAATAAATAATTTTTTATAGTTGATTCCAACTACAAGCGAACAACAAAAAATAAACATGAATTATGAAAAAATAATTTGTTGAATAGTCTAATGACATAACAAGTTAAAAAGAATTAGTTATTAACGATAAATTATAGCAACCAATTCATGTTATTAAAATAAAATAAAATTATGTCATTTTTTATTGGTGTCATGATTGACACAACTTTATTTAAAATGTTTAGATGTATTGATAAATGTTTGGTGTCATTAATCTAAGTTAAACATATAAAATCTATATGTGTAAGTATTTTTTTAGATTTATATAATAGATCTTTCAAAAAAAATGATATATATTATATTAAATGAGTTAAAAAAAAGAAAAGAAAAGAAAATGAAAGTGACGAGAAAAGTGAAAATATGTGTTGAAATATAGGAGGTATCGAAAGAAAGTAAGTGAAAAAAATTAAGAAAAAATAATTAAATTATAAAAATAATTTAGATATTTTAAGTTTTAAGTAAAATTTAAAAAAATAAAATTTTAAATTAAATCTATTTAAATTAAAATTAATTTAAAAAATAATAAAATAAAATTAAATTTTATTTAAATTAATTTAAATATTTTTGTTTTAAAACGGTAAAATTAAATTCAATTCTTAAAGAGATTTTCAAACATCTGTACTATAGTCGCTGGGTGTACTCACCGTAGCTATAAAAACAGTAGAATCCACCTTTATTAAATTACATGTGTCTAAATCTACGATAAAATTCAACAATAAATCATCGCTGCCATTTTCAATAAAAGATTTTAGTAGCATCCCTCAACATTGACTATTTTGATATTTTATATTTTGGACAAAATCCGACACAATTATGAGAAAAGTGTTACGGTCAGGAGTGAGACGATCAATAGCCGATCCGGACACGCATCTCTAACAGCTTTGCTACAGCTGTGCGAGGGAAGCATCGAGGAAGGTGGGCATGTCCTTGCAGAGTCCACCTCTGACACGGTATATATGGGGAAGGTCCTACCCTTCCCCCAAAGTACGTCACATACCAATTACTCCTTTTTTCGCCTGCACACTTTGCTGACTAGAGCGTCAGAGTGTCTTTGCAGGTGACACTCCCCTTTTCACACGAAGTGCTCGGGACGTAGTCTACCCCAGCCCGATAACTCAGGATCAGGCAAGATCCCCTCCATCAATCAGGATACCAACCCGAAACGTCCGGTACCCGACCTACCGAACATTGGCGCCGTCTGTGGGGATCTAATCGCCTGAATGGACGTTGTACTGGGCCCATGAGGAATAGGCCGCGAGACCGAGCGCAGAGGGGAAGCCTCCGCGGCTTCTCCCCGGCAACGCACGAGGTCCCCCCCAAGACGAACCACACGATCTCCCGAAAGGCGCCCCTTCGGGGGAACTGGCGACAACAGCGCTAGAATAATGCAAGAACTACGCCACAGGATGCAAGACCTAGAGCGTCAGCTGGCAGACCGAGAACATCGTCAACAAACTCCCGAATTGAGCTACTCCCGTTCCATCTTGAGAAGCCGCTCCCGACGAACAGCTAGCCCACAATCTGAACCCGAGAACGCCAAGGAGGGAGGACGCGCGAGAAGACGCTACGACCCCCTCATATACGCCAGGAACGATAGGCGTACCACGGAGGGAAACCGCGAGAATGCTCGTCGGGAGGACGACGAGGGAAGAACAACCAGAACGCGGGGACCAGTGATAATGGGCGGAACCCCATTCCATCGTTCCATCCTCGAGGTCCGGCTGCCAAAACACTTTGACAAGCCAACGGACATGAGGTACGATGGAACCCAAGACCCGCAGGAGCACCTTACGGCTTTCGAAGCCAGAATGAACCTGGAGGGAGTGGGAGACGAGGTAAGGTGCCGTGCTTTCCCGGTCACCTTAGCGGGACCTGCAATACAGTGGTTCAATAACCTCCCACAGGGCTTGGTGACCAGGTTCTCGGACATCATCCACGCCTTCCTAGCCCAATTTACAACCAGAATCGCACAGGCAAAGCACCCAATCAACCTACTTGGAGTGACCTAAAGATCCGGCGAACCGACCAGGAAATACCTAGACCGATTCAATGATGAGTGCTTGGAGATTGACGGGCTGACTGACTCAGTTGCAAGCTTGTTCCTGACAAACAGACTTCTAAACGAGGACTTCAGAAAGCACCTCACCACGAAGCCGGTGTGGACAATGCAGGAGATCCAATGTGTAGCCAGGGAGTACATTAACGATGAAGAAGTCAGCCAGGTCGTGGCTGCCAACAAACGGCAGCCCTCTTACAATCAAACCCGGTATCACGGGAGCGGAGAAAGACAAAAAGAGCACACCAGGGACAGCGGTCCGAGTAAGACTCCTAGGCCGTTTCCTCGTGTCGCAAAGTTCACTAATTACACTCCCCTCACCGCGCTGATTATGGAAGTTTACCAACAAATAGCCGAGAAGGAGATCTTGTCGAAGCCCCGACCTCTGAAGGAACGAACAGGGGTGAACAGGAGCCTCTACTGTGACTACCACATGGGCTATGGACACAAGACACAGGACTGCTTCGACCTGAAAGACGCACTGGAACAAGCGATCAGGGATGTAAAGCTAGCCGAGTTCTCCCACCTTATTAGGGAGCCGAGGAGATGGAATCGCGACCACGAGGGCGAAGACAAGACTCGGGCAACAAAGCGAGGTCAAGAGCCGGAAGACAACAACCATGGCCTTACCATAGTGAACGTAGTAACAGCAAGAAACGCGGCGCCTAGGTCAAAATCGGCACATAAGAAAGACGCCAAAGTCCTGGCGGTTTCCACATCCTCTGCACAAAGCCCCAAGAAACTTCCACCCATTTCATTCAGCTCGGAGGACCAATGGTTTGACAAGGTCACGGAAAGCCCCCCTTGGTCATTACGACCAGAGTGGGAACCGGCCTCATCAAGCGGATCCTCGTGGATACGGGGGCAGATTCGAATATCATGTTCCGCAATGTGTTCGACGCCTTAGGCCTACGGGACGCCGACTTAAAGACCCACCAGCACGGCGTTGTAGGGCTCGGCGACCACTTCATCAAGCCGGACGGGATAATCTCCCTGCCGACCTCTGTGGGACAAGGCCAACGGGAGAAGAACGGTAATGGAAGAGTTCGTGATCCTACGAGACTCCACGACCTACAACATCATCCTAGGGAGGAAGACCATCAACGACCTAGAGGCAGTCATCAGCACAAGAATGCTGCTAATGAAGTTCATAACTGAAGAAGGATCAGTAGGGTCTGTAAGGGGAGACCTGGAAACGGCAGTCGCTTGCGACAACGCCAGTCTCTCGTTAAGAAAGAAATCCAAAAAAGCCTCAAGAGTGTTCCTCGCCGACTTGGACGCCAGAGTCAGCGACAAGCCGAGACCCGAACCAGAAGGGGACCTAGAAAAGTTTAGAGTCGGCGACACGGAGGAGAAGTTCACCTTCATGAACAGAAATCTCTCTTACGAGCTGAAAGAACCTTTAATGGAAATGATCAGGGCCAATGGTGACCTATTTTCCTGGACACCGGCCGACATGCCGGGGATAGACCCCCAACTCATGTCACACCATTTGGCCGTCAAGCCAGAAGCCAGACCGGTGGCCCAGAGGAGGAGGAAGATGTCACAAGAAAGAGCAGAAGAGGTGGCCAAGCAGACGACCAGCCTCCTCGAAGTAGGATTCATCCGGAAACTTGACTACTCGACCTGGTTGTCGAACGTAGTCCTAGTAAGAAAGCATAACGGGAAATGGAGGATGTGCGTGGATTATTTTGACCTCAACAAAGCATGCCCCAAGGATAGCTACCCCCTACCCAACATTGATGCACTCGTCGACGCGGCGGCGGGGTACCAGTATCTGAGCTTTATGGATGCTTATTCCGGCTACAATCAGATACCGATGTACTGGCCAGACGAAGAAAAAATGGCATTCATAACGCCAGTAGGAATGTATTGCTACAAGGTAATACCCTTCGGCCTGAAGAACATAGGGGCCACATACCAAAGGTTGATGAACAAGATATTCAGCGACATCATTGGCAAAACGGTGGAAGTCTACGTGGACGACATCCTTGCCAAGACCACCCGACCCGAAGACCTTCTAAGCGACCTGGGAAACGTGTTCGCGGCCCTCCAACGACACGGCATGAGGCTCAACCCTCTCAAGTGCGCCTTTGCCATGGAGGCCGAGAAGTTCCTAGGATTCATGATAACCCAAAGGGGGTGGAAGCCAATCCTGAAAAATGCCAAGAAATACTCCAAATGAAGAGCCCGGGCTGCGTCAAAGACATCCAGAGACTGGCGGGAAGGCTCACCGCGCTATCTCGTTTCCTCGGGGCGTCGGCAGCAAAGGCCCTACCTTTCTTCAACCTAATGAGAAAGGGAATAGCATTTGAATGGACCCCGGCATGCGAAGAAGTGTTCAACCATTTCAAAAGGATACTTGCAACACCACCTGTGCTCGGTAAACCCGTGATCAGAGAACCGCTCTACCTGTACCTAGCTGTAACGGAGGAAGCGCTGGCGGCGGTCTTAGTGCGGGAAGAAGTGAAAGTTCAACAACCAATTTACTTTGTGAGTAAAGCGCTGCAAGGAGCAGAACTCAGAGACAGCAAGTTGGAGAAGCTGGCACTAGCGCTCCTAACCTCTTCCCGCAAACTACGGCAATACTTCCAAGGTCACCAAGTGGTCGTAAGAACGGACCAGGAAATTCGTCAAGTACTCCAGAAACCCGACCTAGTGGGAAGGATGATAACCTGGGCCATCGAGCTATTCCAATACGATTTAAGATATGAGCTTTGACATGCAATTAAGGCACAAGCAATGGCAGACTTCCTGGTGGAAGTAACTAGAGACCCAACCGAGGACACGGGCACACGGTGGAAGCTCTATGTAGACGGAGCCTCCAACCAGACGTCCGGAGGCGCCGGGATCATCTTAGAAATCCCAACGGGGTCATCTACGAACAGTCGGTCAAGTTCGAGTTTCCCGTATCGAACAACCAAGCAGAATATGAAGCCCTTCTAGGCGGCTTGATCTTAGCCCGGGAAGTCGGGGCTACGAGGTTAGAAGTATGTAGCGACTCACAGATCGTCACGTCGCAAGTGAATGGAAGCTACCAAGCCAGAGATTCGATATTGCAGAAGTACTTGGAGAGGGTCAAAGAACTGAGCAAACAGTTTGAGGAGGTCACGGTCCAACACGTTCCGAGAGAGAGGAACACACGGGCAGATCTCCTATCCAAGCTAGCGAGCACGAAACCTGGAACGGACAACCGATCTCTCATTCAAGGCATCACGAAAGAACCAATGATTGTCCTCCACCTGACCAAGATAAGCCCCTCCTGGATGGACTCCATCACCAATTTCTTATAAAACAGCAAACTCCCTGGAGGTGAGAAGGAAGCTAAAGCGTTGAAAAGGGAGGCTGCCAAATACACGGTCATACAGGGCCAACTGTTCAAAAAGGGACTTAGCCAACCCTTGCTGAAGTGCTGGTGCACGAAATTGTGATCATCAATAATGGCGCCAAAGACTTGGAGCTCTCAAACGTGAATCACACTTTGTCACAATTCCGCACAACTAACCAGCAAGTGCACTGGGTCGTCCAAGTAATACCTTACGTGAGTAAGAGTCGATCCCACGAAGACTGTCGGCTTGAAGCAAGCTATGGTCATCTTGTAAATCTCAGTCAGGCAGATTCAAATGGTTATGGAGGATTGATAATTAAAAGATGAATAAAACATAAAATAAAGATAGAGATACTTATGTAATTCATTGGTGAGAATTTCAGATAAGCGTATGAAGATGCTTTGTTCCTCCTGAACCTCTGCTTTCCCATTGCCTTCTTCCAATCATTCATACTCCCTTCCATGGCAAGCTTTATGTTGGGCATCACCATTGTCACAGGCTACTTCTCGTCCTCTCAGTGAAAATGTTCTACGCACGCTGTCACCGCACGGCTAATCATCTGTCGGTTCTCAATCATGTTGGAATAGGATCCATTGATCCTTTGCGTCTGTCACACGCCCAACACTCGCGAGTTTGAAGCTCGTCACAATCATCCCCTCCCAGATCCTACTCAGAATACCACAGACAAGGTTTAGACGTTCCGGATCTCAGGAATAGCCGCTAAAAATTCTAGCCTATACCATGAAGGTTCTAATCTTTGATTAGCAACCCAAGAGATACACATTCAAGCTTGTTTGCATGTAGAACGGAAGTGGTTGTCAGTCACGCGTTCATAAGTGAGAATGGTGATGAGTGTCACATAATCATCACATTCATCATGTTCTTGTGTGTGAATGAATATCTTAGAGAAGAAGTACGCGTGAATTGAATAGAAGAACAGTAGTACTTTGCATTAATTCATGAAGAACAGCAGAGCTCCACACCTTAATCTATGGTGTGTAGAAACTCCACGTTGAAAATTCAAAAGTGATAATGGTGGTCATTGGCTTCGGCCCCAGAGAGGGAACCTGAAGAACCAAGATGAAAATACAATAGTAAAAGGTCCTATTTATAGAGAACTAGTAGTCTAGGGTTTACAGAAATAAATAATTAATGCAGAAATCTTCTTCCGGGCCCACTTGGTGTGTGCTTGGGCTGAGCATTGAAGTTTCCATGTGTAGAGACTTTTCTTGGAGTTAAACGCCAGTTTTTGTGCCAGTTTGGGCGTTTAACTCTAGCTTTTATGCCAGTTCTGGCGTTTTGACGCCAGAATTCTTAAGCTGACTTCGAATGATGGTTTGGGCCATCAAATCTTAGGAAAAGTATAAACTATTATATATTGCTGGAAAGCCCAGAATGTCTACTTTCCAATACAATTGAGAGCGTGCCAATTGGACTTCTGTAGCTCCAGAAAATCCACTTCGAGTGTAGGGAGATCAGAATCCAACAGCATCTGCAGTCCTTTTTCAGCCTTTGAATAAGATTTTTGCTCAGATCCCTCAATTTCAGCCAGAAAATACCTGAAATCACAAAAAAACACACAAACTCATAGTAAAGTCCATAAATGTGATTTTTAAATAAAAACTAATAAAAACATAATAAAAACTAACTAAAACATACAAAAAACATACTAAAAACAATGCCAAAAAACGTATAAATTATTCGCTCATCACAACACCAAACTTAAATTGTTGCTTGTCCCCAAGAAAATGAAAATCATATAGGATAAAAAAGAATAGAATGTACAATGAATTCCAAAAACATCTATGAAGATCAGTATTAATTAGATGAGCGGTTGCTTCTGAACAGTTTTGGCATCTCACTTTATCCCTTGAAGTTCAGAATGATTGACATCTATAGAAACTCAGAATCCAGATAGTGTTATTAATTCTCCTAGTTAAGTATGTTGATTCTTGAACACAGCTACTTTATGAGTCTTGGCCGTGACCCTAAGCATTTTGTTCTCCAGTATTACCACTGGAGACATAAATGCCACAGACACATAACTGGGTGAACCTTTTTAGATTGTGACTCAGCTTTGCTAGAGTCCCCAATTAGAGGTGTCCAGAGCTCTTAAGCACACTCTTTTTGCTTTTAGACCATGACTTTAACCGCTCAGTCTCAAGTTTTCACTTGACACCTTCACGCCACAAGCACATGGTTAGGGACACTTTGGTTTAGCCGCTTAGGCCAGGAATTTATTCCTGTGGGCCCTCCTATCCACTGATGCTCAAAGGCTTGGATCCCTTTTTTATTTTACCCTTGCCTTTTGGTTTAATGGGCTATTGGCTTTTTCCGCTTGCTTTTTCTTTTTCTTTCTTTCTCTCTTTTTTTTCGCATATAAATATTTTTTCTGCAAGCTTTTCACTTCTTTTTCTTGCTTCAAGAATCAATTTTATGATTTTTCAGATTATCAAATAACATTTCTCCTTTTCCATCATTCTTTCAAGCGCCAACAATTTTAACATTCATGAACAATCAAATTCAAAAATATGCACTGTTCAAGCATTCATTCAGAAAGACAAAAGTATTGCCACCACATCAAAATAATTAATCTGTTATAAAATTCGAAATTCATGCACTTCTTTTTCTTTTTCAATTAAAAATATTTTCCATTTAAGAAAGGTGATGGATTCATTTTCATATCTTTAAGGCATAGACACTTTGACACTAGTGATCATGTAATAAAGACACAAACATAAAAAAACATAAAGCATAAAAATTCGAAAAACAGAAAATAAAGAACAAGGAGATTAAAGAACGGATCCACCTTAGTGATAGCGGCTTGTTTTTCCTCTTGAAGATCTAATGGAGTGCTTGAGCTCCTCAATGTCTCTTCCTTGCCTTTGTTGCTCCTCTCTCATGACTCTTTGGTCTTCTCTAATTTCATGGAGGAGGATGGAATGCTCTTGGTACTCCACCCTTAGTTGTCCCATGTTGGAACTTAATTCTCCTAAGGAGGTGTTAATTCGCTCCCAATAGTTTTGTGGAGGAAAATGCATCCCTTGAGGCATCTCAGGGATTTCATGATGAGGAATTTTCTCATGTCCATGAGTGGGATCTCTTGTTTGCTCCATCCTTTTCTTAGTGATGGGCTTATCCTCATCAATGAGGATGTCTTCTTCTATGTCAATTCCAGCTGAATTGCAGAGGTGACAAATGAGATGAGGGAAGGCTAACCTTGCCAAAGTAGAGGACTTGTCCACCACCTTGTAGAGTTCTTGGGATATAACTTCATGAACTTCTACTTCCTCCCTAATCATGATGCTATGGATCATGATAGCCCAGTCTATAGTAACTTCAGACCGGTTGCTAGTGGGAATGATTGAGCGTTGGATGAAATCCAACCATCCCCTAGCCACGGGCTTGAGGTCATGCCTTCTTAGTTGAACCGGCTTCCCTCTTGAATCTCTCTTCCATTGAGCGCCCTCTTCACAGATGTCTATGAGGATGTAGTCCAACCTTTGATCAAAGTTGACCCTTCTAGTGTAGGGATGTGCATCTCCTTGCATCATGGGCAAGTTGAATGCCAGCCTTACATTCTCCAGACTAAAATCTAAGCATTTCCCCCGAACCATTGTAAGCCAATTCTTTGGGTCCGGTTCACACTTTGATCATGGTTCTTGGTGATCCATGCATTGGCATAGAACTCTTGAACCATTAAGATTCTGACTTGTTGAATGGGGTTGTTGAGAACTTCCCAACCTCTTCTTCGAATCTCATGTCGGATCTCCGGATATTCACCCTTTTTGAGTTTGAAAGGGACCTCGGGGATCACCTTCTTCTTGGCCACAACTTCATAGAAGTGGTCTTGGTGCACCCTTGAGATAAATCTCTCCATCTCCCATGACTCGGAGGTGGAAGCTTTTGCTTTCCCTTTCCTCTTTCTAGAGGTTTCTCCGGCCTTAGGTGCCATAAATGGTTATGGAAAAATAAAAAGCAACGCTTTTACCACACCAAACTTAGAAGGTTTGCTCGTCCTCGAGCAAAAGAAGAAAGAAGAGAGTAGAAGAAGAAGAAATAGAGGAGATGGAGGGGGCTTAGTGTTTCAGCCAAGGGGGAGAAGTAGTGTGTATGTTGTGTGAAAATGAAGGAGTGAAGATGGGTTTATATAGGAGTGGAGAGGGGGGTATGGTTCGGCCATTATGGGTGAGTTTGGATGGGAAAGTGGTTTGAATTTGAATGGTGAGGTAGGTGGGGTTTTATGAAGGATGGATGTGAGTGGTGAAGAGAATGGTGGGATTTGATAGGTGAGGGGTTTTTGGGGAAGAGGTATTGAGGTGATTGGTGAATGGGTGAAGAAGAGAGAGAGAGGTGAGGTGGGTGGGGATGTTGTGGGGTCCACAGATCCTGAGGTATCAAGAATTTCTCATCCCTGCACCATGTGGCGTGCAAAACTCCCCTTGCTGCCAATCCTGGCGTTAAACGCCAGGCTGCTGCCCATTTCTAGTGTTTAACGCCAGCTTCTTGCCCATTTCTGGCGTTAAACGCCCAGAATGGTGCCAGACTGGGCGTTTAACGCCCATTCTGCTACCCTTACTGGCATTTAAATGCCAGCAAGTTTCTCCTCCAGGGTGTGCTGTTTTTCATTCTATTTTTTCATTTCGTTTTTATTTTTTCACTTGTTTTTGTGACTTCACATGATCATCAACCTACAGAAGACATAAAATAACAATGGAGAATAAATAAAATTGGGTTGCCTCTCAACAAGCGCTTCTTTAATGTCAGTAGCTTGACAGTGGGCTTTCATGGAGCCTCACAGATACTCAGAGCATGATGATGGCCTCTCAACACCAAACTTAGATTTGGTTGTGGCCTCCCAACACCAAACTTAGAGTTTGAATGTGGGGATTTTGTTTGACTCTGCATTGAGAGAAGCTTTTTATGCTTCCTCTCCATGGTTACAGAGGGACATCCTTGAGCCTTAAACACAAGGGACTCCTCATTCACTTGAAGGACTAATTCTCCTCTGTCTACATCAATCACAGCTTTTGCTGTGGCTAGGAAGGGTCTACCAAGGATGATGGATTCATCCATACACTTCCCAGTGTCTAGGATTATGAAATCAGCAGGGATGTAGTGGTCTTCAACCTTTACCAAGACATCCTCTACAAGTCCATAAGCTTGTTTCCTTGAATTGTCTGCCATCTCTAGTGAGATTCTTGCAGCTTGTACCTCAATGATCCCTAGCTTTTCCATTATAGAGAGAGGAATGAGGTTTATACTTGACCCTAGGTCACACAGAGCCTTCTCAAAGGTCATGGTGCCTATGGTACAAGGTATTGAGAACTTCCCAGGATCTTGTCTCTTTTGAGGTAATCTCTGCCTAGTTAAGTCATCCAGTTCTTTGGTGAGCAAGGGGGGTTCATTCTTCCAAGTCTCATTACCAAATAACTTGGCATTTATTTTCATGATTGCTCCAAGGTACTTAGCAACTTACTCTTCAGTAACATCTTCATCCTCTTCAGAGGAAGAATACTCATCAGAGCTCATGAATGGCAGAAGTAAATTCAATGGAATCTCTATGGTCTCAGTGTGAGCCTCAGATTCCCATGGTTCCTCATGAGGGAACTCCTTGGAGGCCAGTGGACGTCCAGTGAGGTCTTCCTCAGTGGAGATCACTGCTTCTTCCTCCTCTCCATGTTCGGCCGTGTGGGTCATGTTGATGGCCTTGCACTCTCCTTTTGGATTCTCTTCTGTATTGCTTAGAAGAGTACTAGGAGGGAGTTCAGTAACTTTCTTACTCAGCTGACCTACTTGTGCCTCCAAATTTCTAATGGAGGACCTTGTTTTAGTCATGAAACTTTGAGTGGTTTTAATTAGATCAGAGACTACAGTTGCTAAGTCAAAGTGGCTCTGCTTAGAATTCTTTGTCTGTTGCTGAGAAGATGATGAAAAAGGCTTGCTATTGCTAAACCTGTTTCTTCCACCATTATTGTTATTGAAGCCTTGTTGAGGCCTCTGTTGGTCCTTCCATGAGAGATTTGGATGATTTCTCCATGAAGGATTGTAAATGTTTCCATAGGAATCTCCCATGTAATTCACCTCTTCCATTGCTGGGTTCTCAGGATCATAAGCTTCTTTTTCAAATGAAGCTTCTTTGGTAATGCCTGTTGCTACTTGCATTCCAGACAGACTCTGAGAAATCATATTGACTTGTTGAGTGACGTGGCAGAAATTGGCGCGTTAAGAATTGTTATAAGATATGCGTTGCAAGTATAGTTCTCAACCAACCAGAAATTCGCTTATCAATTTAGAAGGGTGTCACAAAAATTAAAATAAAAATACTGGGAGTATGAATCCCAGGTCGTCTCCCAACGAGTTGCAGGAAAGTGTGCTATTTTTTTAATCAGATGGGTTTCAAAATGGGTTGAATCGAGTAACAGAAAATTAAATCAGAAAATTTATGTAATCTAAATAAAAGTCTTGATTGGGAGTAGATTAGCGGGAAGCTCTATTCTTGTTGGAGTACTCTTAAGATTAATTGACAATTGGAAGTTATTTTGTGTAGTTGTCCCTTACTAAGTAAGGGAAAGTCAAACAAGTTGGAATGCTGTTCTATCCACAAGTTCCAATTCGCTCACTTGGAAGGATTGGTGTTAGTGATTAGAGAGCAACCTAACAATAAACCCAATTACAATTTTTCTTTTAAGCATTCCAACTCAAAGGTTCCTTTCAATCAACTCCCCATCAAGTTAGGGAACTACTCGCTCATTGTGAATGTAAAATTCATAACATAAGAAAGAGAATTGAAGAAAGACATAATAAATAATAATAAAAAAGATCAATTAAAAATAAAAGTAATTCTTGTATTAATAAATTCTAAAATAATCCAATAGTAAAATTGAGTAAAATAAAGACATGGAAGAGTAAGAGACAAGTAACGAGAACGAACTAGAATGACGAAGTCTTGATGAGGCAATAACTCTTCTCAATATCCCAATGCAAAAACAATGAAAATCATAAATCCTAAAAACTATGAATGTAGAGAGAAAAACATAGAGGAGGAATAAAAACTAGATCTAAAAAACTAAAACTCTCTAGAATGAATGTTGTTCTAGGTCTCTGGATGTTCCCTAGCTCTAGTCTACTTTTCTGGGCCGAAAACTGGGTCAAAATAGGGCCCAAAATCGCCCCCAGCGATTCTGCAGATTATGCAGATCGCGCATGTCACGCGATCGCGTCATTCATGCAGACGCGTCATTCGGCGTTTTGCTTTGCCATGCGGGCGCGTTGTCCATGCCTCCGCGTCACTTGTGCTATTCCAATCCGCGTGGTCGTGTGAGCCATGCGGCCGCGTCACTGTGATTTCCTCTCTTCTGCGCGGTCGCGTGAGCCATGCGGTCGCGTCACTTCTCGCTGGTCATCTCCTCAATTTCTCGTGTTCCTTCCATTTTTGCAAACTTCCTTTCCAATCTCCAACTCATTCATGCCCTATAAAGCCTGAAACACTTAACACACAGATCACGGCATCGAATGGAATAAAGGAGAATTAAAATACATAATTAAAAGTCTTTAGGAAGCAAGTTTTCAATCATGTAATAATTTTAGGAGGGAAATATAAATGCATGCTAATTATATGAATAAGTGGGTAAAGATCATGATAAAACCACACAATTAAACACATTATAAACCATAAAATAGTGGTTTATCATTGAGTCAATATTTTGTTCTGAGCCAGTATGGCATTCAGAGTATCAATCTCAAGAACTCCTTTCTTCTGATTTGTTCCATTATTCACAGGATTCCTTTCAGAAGTGTACATGAATTGGTTATTTGCAACCATTTCAATGAGTTCCTGAGCTTCTGCTGGCGTCTTCTTCAGATGAAGAGATCCTCCAGCAGAGCTGTCCAATGACATTTTGGACAGTTCAGATAGACCATCATAGAAGATACCTATGATGCTCCATTCTGAAAGCATGTCAGAAGGACACCTTCTGATCAATTACTTGTATCTTTCCCAAGCTTCATAGAGGGATTCACCTTCCTTCTGTCTGAAGGTTTGGACTTCCACTCTAAGCTTGCTCAATTTTTGAGGTGGAAAGAACTTTGCCAAGAAGGCATTGACTAGCTTTTCCCAAGAGTTCAGGCTTTCTCTAGGTTGTGAGTTCAACCATGTCCTAGCTCTGTCTCTTACAGCAAAAGGGAAGAGCATAAGTCTGTAGACTTCAGGGTCAACCCCATTGGTCTTGACAGTGTCACAGATTTGCAAGAATTCAGCTAAGAACTGATGAGGATCTTCCAATGGAAGTCCATGAAACTTGCAATTCTGTTGCATTAGAGAAACTAATTGAGGCTTAAACTCAAAATTGTTTGCTCCAATGGCAGGGATTGAGATGCTTCTCCCATAGAAGTCGGGAGTAGGTGCAGTAAAGTCACCAAGCACCTTCCTTGCATTGTTGGCATTGTTGTTTTTGGCTGCCATGGCTTCTTCCTCCTTGAAGAGCTCTGTTAGGCCCTCTAGATAGAGTTGTGCTTTAGCTTCTCTTAGCTTTCTCTTCAAGGTCCTTTCAGGTTCAGGATCAGCTTTAACAAGGATGCCTTTGTCTTTGCTCTTGCTCATATGAAAGAGAAGAGAATAAAAAAGTATGGAATCCTCTATGTTACAGTATAGAGATTTCTTGAGGTGTCAGAGGAAAAGAAGAATAGAAGGAGAAGGTAGATAGAAGAGAATTCGAACTTATCAAGAAGGATAGAGTTCGAATTGCACCTTGAGGAGGAGTGTTAGTCCCTTAAATAGAAGGATGTGAGAAGAGGGGAAGAAGTTTTGAAATTAAAGTAAAAGATTTTTAAAATAATAAAAAGAAATTTGAAAATTTGATTGAGATTTTCGAAAATTAAGATTGGGAAAGAAATTAAGTGATTTTGAAAAAGATTTTAAAATTAGAAATTAAAAAGATATGATTGAAAATTAATTTTGAAAAAGATGTGATTGAAAATATATGATTGAGAATATATGATTGAAAATCAAATTAAAAAAGAAAGTTTTAAAATTAAAGTTGATTACTTGACTAAAAAGAAATTAAAAGTTATGATTCTAAAATTTTGAAGTAAATTATTAATTGTAGCAAGGATTTTCGAAAATAGTAATAAATAAACAAAATTGACAAGAAATTGATTTTGAAAAATTATGAAGATTTGAAAAAAATTTGAATTAAAAACAAAATCTTCCCTCTAGTGTCCTCCTGGCGTTAAACACCCAGAATGGTATCCATTCTGGCGTTTAACGCCCAAAATGCTACCTTTTTGGGTGTTAAATGCCCAACCAGGTATCCTGGCTGGCGTTTAAACGCCAGTTTTCCTTCTTCACTGGGCGTTTTGAACACCTAGCTTTTTCTGTTTAATTCCTCTACTGAATGTTCTGAATCTTCAATTCTCTATATTATTGACTTGAAAAGACACAATTTTGAAAATATTTTTGAATTTTTAATGATGAGAAACAATAAAAAAATGCAGCTAAGATCAAATAAACAATGCATGCAAGACACCAAACTTAGAAGTTTGTATACTAAGGACTGTAATAGAAATAACAAAAGACACAAAATAATAGAAATTAAAGATCAGAGCACTGAAATCATCAAGAAAAACTTGAAGATCAATGAAGAACATATTACATATATTCGAAAAAATGCAAGAAGAAGAAAGACATGCAATTGACAATAAACTTAAAAATTAGACACTAGACTCAAACAAGAGACATAAAAATATTTTTGATTTTATGATTTTATAAATTTTTTGTGATTTTTTGAAAATTATATGGAAAATAGAATAAAGAGATTCAAAACTTTTAATAAGAATTCCAGGAATCATGCAATGTTAGTCTAAAGCTTCAGTCTAAAAAGATTAGACATGGTTAGCCAAGCTTCAGCAGCTAAATTGATGAGAATCAATCAGCTTTTGTGATGATAAGAACATCACCTTGAAACTCTAGAATTCATTCTTAAAAATTCTGAAAAATAAAAAGAAAAGTACCTAATCTAAGCAACAAGATGAACCGTCAGTTGTCCAAACTCTAACAATCCCCGGCAACGGCGCCAAAAACTTGGTGCACGAAATTGTGATCATCAACAATGGCGCCAAAGACTTGGAGCTCTCAAACGTGAATCACACTTTGTCACAATTCCGCACAACTAACCAGCAAGTGCACTGGGTCGTCCAAGTAATACCTTACGTGAGTAAAGGTCGATCCCACGGAGACTGTTGGCTTGAAGCAATCTATGGTCATCTTGTAAATCTCAGTCAGGCAGATTCAAATGGTTATGGAGGATTGATAATTAAAAGATGAATAAAACATAAAATAAAGATAGAGATACTTATGTAATTCATTGGTGAGAATTTCAGATAAGCGTATGAAGATGCTTTCCCATTGCCTTCTTCCAATCATTCATACTCCCTTCCATGGCAAGCTTTATGTTGGGCATCACCATTGTCAATGGCTACTTCCCGTCCTCTCAGTGAAAATGTTCTATGCACGCTGTCACCGCACGGCTAATCATCTGTCGGTTATCGATCATGTTGGAATAGGATCCATTGATCCTTTTGCGTCTGTCACACGCCCAACACTCGCGAGTTTGAAGCTCGTCACAGTCATCCCCTCCCAGATTCTACTCAGAATACCAGAGACAAGGTTTAGACGTTCTGGATCTCAGGAATGGCCGCCAATAATTCTAGCCTATACCACGAAGGTTCTAATCTTAGATTAGCAACCCAAGAGATACACATTCAAGCTTGTTTGCATGTAGAACGGAAGTGGTTGTCAGGCACGCGTTAATAGGTGAGAATGGTGATGAGTGTCACATAATCATCACATTCATCATGTTCTTGTGTGCGAATGAATATCTTAGAGAAGAAGTAGGTGTGAATTGAATAGAAGAACAGTAGTACTTTGCATTAATTCATGAAGAACAGCAGAGCTCCACACCTTAATCTATGGTGTGTAGAAACTCTACCGTTGAAAATACAAAAGTGATAATGGTGGTCATTGGCTTCGGCCCCAGAGAGGGAACCTGAAGAACCAAGATGAAAATACAATAGTAAAAGGTCCTATTTATAGAGAACTAGTAGCCTAGGGTTGACAGAAATAAGTAATTAATGCAGAAATCTTCTTCCGGGCTCACTTGGTGTGTGCTTGGGCTGAGCATTGAAGCTTCCATGTGTAGAGACTTTTCTTGGAGTTAAACGCCAGTTTTTGTGCCAGTTTGGGCGTTTAACTCCAGCTTTTATGCCAGTTCTGGCGTTTTGATGCCAGAATTCTTAAGCTGACTTGGAACGCCGGTTTGGGCCATCAAATCTTAGGCAAAGTATGGACTATTATATATTATTGGAAATCCCAGGATGTCTACTTTTCAACGCAATTGAGAGCGTGCCAATTGGACTTCTGTAGCTCCAAAAAATCCACTTCGAGTGCAGAGAGGTCAGAATCCAACAACATCTGCAGTCCTTTTTCAGCCTCTGAATCAGATTTTTGCTCAGGTCCCTCAATTTCAGCCAGAAAATACCTGAAATCACAGAAAAATACACAAACTCATAGTAAAGTCCAGAAATGTGATTTTTAAATAAAAACTAATAAAAACATAATAAAAACTAACTAAAACATACTAAAAACAATGCCAAAAAGCGTATAAATTATCCGCTCATCAAGTGCCTACACCCCGACCAGACGGACTACATGCTCAGAGAATTCCACGAGGGGTGCTGTGGTCACCACATCGGGGGCAAAGCCCTAGCGAGGAAGCTCATCCGAGCTGGATATTACTGGCCGTCAATGATGGAAGACTCCAAGGAGTTCGTGAAAAAATGCGTTAAGTGCCAAGAGAACGCTAACTTCCATAGAGCACTGGCCACCGAATTGAGCCTGATGACGTCCTCCCGACCCTTCGCACAGTGAGGAGTCGACCTCTTGGGGCCTTTCCCGGTTGGCCCAGGACAAGTCAAATATCTCATAGTCGTCGTCAACTATTACACCAAATGGATAGAGGCCGAGCCACTGGCCACCATCTCCTTGTCCAATTGTAGAAAGTTCATGTGGAGGCAGGTGATAACTCGGTTCGGTATCCCGGAGGTCGTCATCTCAGACAACGGGATGCAATTCACCGATAAGAAGTTTGTAGAGTTCCTCACCGGCTTGGGCATCAAACAGAAATTCTCCTCGGTAGAGCACCCCCAGACAAACGGACAAGTCGAGTCCGCAAATAAGGTCATCTTGCTGGGCCTCAAGAAGCGGCTAGACAACAAGAAAGGGGCATGGGCTGAGAGCTCGCCTCGGTCCTCTGGTCCTACCGTACAACCGAGCAGTCCACCACGGGAGAAACCCCCTTCCGCCTGACGTACGGAGTAGACGCAATAATACCCGTAGAGATCGGCGAGCCGAGCCCACGGTTACTTCTCAAGGGGGTGGAAGAAGTTGTAGAGAAGGACCTAGTAGATGAGACCAGGGAGAAGGCCCACCTGTCAGAAGTAGCACTAAAGCAAAGAATGGCCCTGCGCTACAACACCAAAGTGCTCAAGAGAGATTTCGAGCAAAACGACCTCGTCCTACGGCGCAATGACATTGGCCTACCGACCCAGGGAGAAGGTAAACTGGGAAGGCCCCTACAGGGTCAAAGAAGTAATTGGCAAGGGTGCCTACAAATTAGAGAAGCTCGATGGAAGGGAGGTCCCGAGAACCTGGAATGCGGGTAACCTGAGAAGGTTTTACCCCTAGCTCAAGCATGCCGGCCAGGCGATCTAGCGAACTTGATCACTTACCTTTGTATTTGCCATGGTAACAAACTTGTTTAATTACCGACTAATCTTTACTTGTCATTTCTACCAATTTTTATTTTATTCTTTTTCCTACTTACACGTCACACGATAATAAGTTCCACGATGCATTAAACGGAACCACAATACGGCACCCCGGGACTGATCACCCCGGGAGCCACCTAAACTGAAGCCATAACAAACAGCTACAACGATAGCAAAAGTTCACGACCTGACTTCGCCGAGTTACCAACACAACGGTAAATAAACATGAGCGGGAAGCTCATGCCGACAAAACGGTAACGAAACAAAATGAAAACGCTACCAGATAAGCAAAAAAGACGATAATCGCAAGCCAACCAAAGCGACCCTTAAAGTGTAACAAAGTAAATTTCACAAGTTCGACAAGTTCTACAACAAAAACACAAATCCACCTAAAACATAAGTTTTAAGGGCTCATTTCCTGGGCATATCAACAATCTTGCCATCCTTGATCGTTTTGAAAACCCCAATTGCCGACGTGTCGAAGTCAGGAGCCACGATCTTCACCTGGGCCTTAAGTGCCTCCTCAGTGTTAAAGATCGCGTCCTTTCCCTGCTCTCTAGTCTCCTTATGTTTCTTCTTCAGCTCCTCAACCTCAGCTCGAGCGGCCCTCGCCGACGAGGCAGCCACGTCACGTTCTTCCTCCAAAGCCACCACCCGACCTTGCGCGGCGTTAAGTTGGCTTTCCAGAGTCATCTCCCGCTTGGTCAAACGGGACACGGTTTCATCGGAGGCGTTCAGCTTCTCCTCGGCAGACGTAGCTTTCTCCTCAGCAGCCTTAAGCTTCTTTCCCGACTCGGACAGCTGCTCTTGAAGCAGTTCAACTTGAGCTTTGAATTCATTGTTGGCCTTGGCAGCAGATTCAAGCTTTCTTCGTAGTGACTGCATCCTCGACAACTCGAACTTGACCTTCCGAGCTATTACAGCTCCGCGGAGAAGCGTACGGTACATCCACCTCGCCTGCCCTGCCAGTTCGGTATCGAGGAAGTGATCCTCCATGCCGGGGATCAGTTGGGAGTCGATGAAAGTCCCAGCATCGAAGTTTCTCTCCATCACAGTAAGAGCTCCCTTAGGGCTGGATGATGCTCTCTGCCTTTTAGGAGTGGGGATAAGCTTCAAGTTGGGATCCTCTTGTCAGAAGGAGGATGAATGCCCGATGCCGGCCGTCTCCTCGGGAATAGGGGAAGCATGCGCCCCGGCAAAGTTTTTGTCAGACATCTCGGTGTCACGAGGTGAAGGCACCGACTGATCTTTTTTCTCCTCAGGAGGATTCTCCGGCTTCCCGTCAACCTTCTCATCGGCTTTCTCCTCATCACTCTCCTCCAGGAAGGTCTTAAACAAAACCTCAAGCCCCGTCACCGAAGCCAACATCTCAACTGCAACGGACAAGCAAACATGTTAGTCGTGAAGCCGGAAAAACTAAATAAAAGAGATAACAATGGGATGCGAACAGCGCCACAGATATTCGGTTAAGGAGTGCCATTTGAAAAGCAGAAAATGGGATGCGAACTCCCACCTGGGTGAACATGGCTTTGTAAAACCAGATCCAATCGGCAACCCGGGGGGAGTGGAAATTAATTTCATATAGCCGTTCGCTGGGGGCAGGGACGAAGACTTCGTAATTAGCCTCCTCGTCTGTCCCTCCGCACAAGTACTCACCTTGTCGAAACTCCGTTAACTCCTCCTCGCCCATCTGGTTTGGGGAGTCCTTTAAGTTGGAAACAACCCAAGCATATGGATCGTAGCTCGCGGCGGAGGTAGAAGTTCGTGAGACGACACAAGGCATACCTACAGTGGGGTTGCCACTCGGTTAATCTAATAGGCCGGGAGCTCAGAAAAACCCAGAAACTATATTCAGCCTATCCAACAACTAAAATAAAGTATGGCTAAGGCACAATCCAAGTCAAGAAAGTAAACGCCCTGGAATGGTAACCCCCTAACGCACCTATTTAACGATAAGACCATCTAGCATACAAATCAAACAAGCAGCAAGAACAAGCAGCAAGCACAAACAGCAAACGCGCAGAAGAACCAATAATAAGGATAAGAGAACCTTGAAGCAGAAAAGAGAAGGGATCGATGTTTACCTGGATTGGTTGCGAAAACTTGGAAGAAAAAGAGATGCACAAGGATGCAAGAACGACGCTTTGGGATATTTGGGAGTGAAGAAGATGAAGATAGGAGAAGCAAGAGTGGGAGAGGAAAACAAATGCAAATTGTTTAAAACTGCTACACAAAGCGCGAAAGGACGAGGGGCAAAACGGTCTTTGCGAACAGGATTTTCCAACCCATTATGAGCATTTAATGCTCGGCACGAGGAACGAGACGACAAACGGTCACCTCAGCAACGAACAGACACGCGCGCAGAAGGCACGTCCCCCCCACGAGCGGTCGACCTGGCGACAACACACGGAAGAAGAGATAACACGCCACCAACAACCCTCATGATTATTGCTGGCGCGTTGGGAGCATTGTTACGGTCTGGCCCAAATCGTTTACGGGTCAGCCCGACCCGAACGCCACCCGACCCGGACGGTCAGGAGTGAGACGATCAGTAGCCGACTCGAACACGCGTCTCTGACAGCTTTGCTACAGCTGTGCGAGGGAAGCATCGAGGAAGGTGGGCCTGTCCTTGCAGGCCCACCTCTGACATGGTATATATGGGGAAGGTCCTACCCTTCCCCCAAGGTACGTCACATACCAATCGCCCCTTTTTTCGCCTGCACACTTTGCTGACTAGAGCGTCGGAGTGTCTTTGCAGGTGACACCCCCCTTTTCACACGAAGTGCTTGGGACGTAGTCTACCCCAATCCGGTAACTCAGGATCAGGCAAGATCCCCTCCATCAATCAGGATACCAACCCGAAACGTCCGGTACCCGACCTACCGAACAAAAAGTATATATTTATCATTCACTATCAAAACAAAAATTTAAAATAGTATTTATATTATGACAATTTTAAAAAATTGTTATAATATTTAGGTATTACAATATTTTTTATTGTTATTATAATTAATTTATATTTTTGTGGCGATTTTGATAATTAGGACGAATTGAAACTGCTGTTATCACACATATATATATAAAAGGTAAAATTTGAAATTCCTAATTTTAGAAGCACTTAATTGAACTTGAAACAATACGTATACGAAACTACTATCCTTATGCGACGATGTTTGATGATTAACATCATTTGCTTCAATTCTTAATTAATATTTATTAGAAATAAGTAAGTTCTTAATTAAATAGCGTGATATTAATGACAATTTTATGAATTTAAGAGAATATTACTTTAAATACTTAGTTTGCATGAAATTTCAAAAAAAGAAACGGCAAGAAATATAAAAAGAAAGAAATAAAGGTGGGTGTGCTACTGGCGTGGCACGCTGGACCAACAAAATAGAGAACTTCACAGATCAACTAAAATAGGACGTGTATAGAGGTGGTAAGTGGAAAAGCTCGCCCGATCCCGTCCTGTTAGAAGTCCACCCTTTGGCAGGCTGGTCTGTTCCGCTCCACCTAGTGAGGCGGTTCTAAAATCTTACCCCATCCCGCTTAATTACGGGCTGGTGGGCTAAATCTGCCAAAATTTCTCTTTTTTTTGTGTTATTAACTATTAAATAATATATATTTTCACAAACATATTAATAAATTTATAATTTCTAAAAAGATAAAAAAATTATATTTTTTATATTCACAAACATTAAAGTCTTTGTAATTATAAATATTGTCTCCAAAACAAAATAAACATAATCCAAAATATAATTATAAATATTGTCTCCAAAGCAACATAAATATAATCCAAAACACTCAATTTTCGTCATCATACTCTTGTAAGTTGGGTTGGAAAAAGTTAGATTTTGGCCAAAAAATTGCAAAAATACCCTTTGAAAAAAAAAAAACTAAACCCGGCGGAGAAACTTGCCCCGCCCCGCCAAAGTCCGTAGTGCGATTTAGGCGGGCTTTTACTCTTTGGCGGTCCCAATTTTTCAGCCCGACCCATTTTTTTGGCGAGTTATGCAAGCCGACCCGATAGATTTAGGCACGTTTGCCACCCCTAAACGTGCACTATGACGTGTGGATGGCGTGCTCTTTAACTCTTTATATCCTTGCTTTATATATCATTTTCTTGACATTTAATTTCTACTAATTTCTTTACTTACTTTACCATAAGGAGAACCGAAGCCAATGTTGAATAAGTCTTATTTTTGCAATTATCATAAAATAGAGCACTGCTATGACATAAAAGGATGCTTTGGAATAGGTTGTATGGGATGGCAAGTTTGGTGAATTCATGTAACATGTAAGGCCAAATCGGGAAGCGAGGACTCATCGTACCCAACAACCTTTTGATATTTTGTAACTGATCCACTCCTGATAGTGGTTATGTCATGATCGAAAAGCATGGGCAAGGAAAATCTTGAAGTTCTCTTAAAAAGGACGTGAAAGTCTCTATAGCTGGATTAATGCATTATGAAACCATTCCTATTGTACATTTTACCCTGAAAGATTTCAAAAGAATTTTGATGGATAACAAGACAAATTCGAACTTTTTGTTTAGAAATTCTTTTGATGCCCTGAGATTAAAAGGCCATAGTAAAAGGACTTATGGTAATGATTTTGGGAGATGGTCTAAAGATATCTACAATTACGGTTTTAGGGCCTAAAAGAGTCTATAATCACGATTTTTTAAAAACAGGTGATCTAAAAAGATTTATGGTCATAATTTTTTAGAAGACTTAAAGAAGTTCATGGTCATGGTTTTGAGAAGTAGCTTAAAAGGGCATGCTTTTTTTAAAAAATGTTATCTAAAAGGGTCTATGGTCACAATTTTATAAAAAGGTAACCTAAAAGGGATCTATGATCATAATTTTAAAGGGTGCCTTAAAAGTGTTTATGATCACAATTTTATAGAATGACCTAAAAAGGTAAATGGTCATAATTCTACAAAAGAGCGACTTAAAAAGGGTTTGTGGTCACGGTTTTGGGGGGCAACCTAAAGAGGTTTATGGTAACGATTTTGAGGAGTGACTTAACAGGATCTATCATCACGATTTTTGTGGGTGACCTAAAAAGGTCTATGGTCACGATTTTTGTGGGTGACCTAAAAGGGTTTATGGTTTAGGGTGACCTAAAGGGTCTATGGTCATGGTTTTGAGGAGTGACATAAAAGAGCCTATGGTCACAATTTTTGAGGATGACCTAAAGGTATCTATGGTCACGATTTTGCATATTAACCTAAAAGGATCTATGGTCATAATTTTTCAAAAAGGTGACCTAAAAGGGGTCTCTGGCCAGGATTTTGAGGAGTGACCTAAAGGTGTCTATGCTCATGGATAGGTCTATAGTCGAGGTTTTGAAGAGTGACCTAAAAGGATCTATGGTCACGATTTTATAAAAAGGCGGCCTAAAAGGGGTCCATGGTCACGGTTTTGGAGGGTGACCTAAAGGGTCGATGGTTACAGTTTTGAAGAGTCACTTAAAATGGTCTATGATCATGGTTTTAGAAGATGACCTAAAAGTATCTATGGTCAGGATTTTGAATATAAAATAAAAAAAATGATATTTAAAAATAATAATTAATTGAATACAAAATAAAACTAAAGAAAAAAGGTATTGATTATGAAAAAAAAAATAAAATAAAAGTTTATATAATTATATAATTATGACTGGATTAACCAGCTCAGTCTATAATCAACTGATTGAATTAATGACTTAGTGATCTGATGCCAGGGCATCATGGTCTGTTTTTCTATGCTTTTTCAGTAGATTTTAATTCAACTTTCATACAATTTCTACTGATAAAGGAGCAAAAGGATGAAAAATCTCGGCATGAAACAAAATCCCAAGCATAGGTGAATTTTAGTTAATATACATGGTAAATATGATGAAATAGATCACACTAAGTGAAAGTATGACTTTTAGCATTATTAGCACACTTAGTATAGTAAAGTTTATCTTGTATGTTACTTTGATACACTTTGTTTGCTTGATTTCAGACCAAAAGAAGCAGAGAAGAGCCACGTTAGTGGCTACGTTAGCGCCACTAACGTGGCCATTAAAGTGGAAGGAAGGAAAGCTTGGAAAGCTAGTGAGAACGTTAATGCCACTAACGTTAGCAAAAGGGAAGAAGACCCACGTTAGCAACCCCATTAGCTTCACTAACGTGGGCACTAACGTGGAAGAAAAGAGAAGCCCCAACGTTAGTGAGAAAGTTAATGGTATTAACTTTGAAGAAGGAAAGGGAAACGCCAACGTTAGTGGTAAAGGTGAGTGCCACTAACGTTTGCGAAGGCTAGAAGACTCACGTTAGCTTCCACGTTAGTTACATTAATGTGGGGACTAACGTGGAAGGAAAGGGAAACGCCAACGTTAGTGGAAAAGGTGAGTGCCACTAACGTTGGCGAAGCAAAGGAAGACCCACGTTAATGGCCACGTTAGTGTTGTTAACGTGGACATTAACGTAGGCAAAAATCTCACCCGGCAGCCTGACCATGCCTTCTTCAAACAAGAATAACTTGAGCCACAAAGCTCCAAATGAGCTGATTCTAGTGGCATTGGAAAGTAGGATTCCAGAGCTTTCTAGGCATATATGGCACTACATGGTGGACACTAAATTTGAGGGAGAAAACCTGCCTCGAAAGTGCAAAGATGAACATGGTATCAACCTGTAGTAAGGCCAGCTGACCTCTTCACCTTCCAAGAAGTATAACTCGAGTTGTAGAGCTCCAAATGATGCGCTTCCAAAAGTGTTGGAAAGTAGACATCCAGGGCTTTCCAACAATATATAATTGTATGGGGTGGACATTAAGTTGAGCTTCAGAAACTGGCAATTTTCAGCCCCTGATCGCGGACGTTATTGGCACTCACGTTTGCCAATAACGCCAGCCACTATGCCAGCAACCCTGTCCCCTTCAAAGGAGCATAACTTGAGTTACAGAGGTCCAATTGAGGTGATTCCAGCTGCGTTAGAAAGCTAACATTCAGAGCTTTACAATGATATATAATACTCTATAGTGGGCATGAAACTGGAGCACAAACCAGAGGCATATTTTAAGCCCCAAAACACCAACTGGATAGCAAGTGTGACGTTAGCCACACTAACTTTAACACTAACGTCACACTTGTAGCGTTAGTATGGCTAACGGCAGCAACAACGCCAAGTCATCTTGGACCTTAATTTGATTCACTTCTCTCTCAAGTCCACTTCAAAGCTCAAGCAAGCAAGCCCACAAGTGTCAACCAATCAAGGCCACAAGAAGCATCTAGAATAGAAATTTTCATTTCATTGTAATTTGCTTTTAATTTCATTTTGTAATTTAGGAGAGCCTATATAAAGGCATTAGTTTTTATTGTGAAATCATTCAGAAATTGAAGGAAGGGGGAGAGAGTGAAGACCAATTCGAACTTCTGTGAATTGGCACACTCCAAGGGGAGTGGGTCTTCGGACCCCTCCCCTCCTACACTTTTCTTCCTTTTCTTTTCTTTTCTTCCTTAGGAGTAGTTTCATTTTCTTTGTACTTTTCATTTATGAATTTTGAAGTTTCAATTTTAGTTTCAATCTTCATCTTTACTTTTCTGCACTTTCTTTCTTTTCTATTTTGGTAGAGCAATGATCAACTAACTCTTTTCATTGGGTTAGGGAGCTCTGTTGTAATTTGATGGATCAATATTAGTTTTTATTATTCTTCTTCTATCTTTTCTCTTGATTTTACTAGAAAGCTTTCAATCTTCATCCAATTGGGTAGTTATCTTGGAAAAGAAGCTATTCATACTTGGATCTCTTCTGAACCTTGGAAGAGGAATGAAGAGATCATGCTAGAAATGCTTTCTCATGTTGGACCAAATTGGGGTTGGATGGGTATGTAACTATAACCCTACCAACACTTGATTTGGGAAAGCATGTGGTATAATCAGTGACCATACTTCATCTCTTCTCATGAGCAATTGACCAAGGAATTGGCTATTGATCAAGATTTGAGAGATTGAACTACCAAGAAATTGGAATTCGATCACTTAAGATTGCCAAGGAGATCAATGAATGCATTGATTGAGGGAGAGATGAAAATGAACTTGATCCGGAGGATTGCAATATCTCTTGATGCCAATGTTCATTTTATTTTTAGTTCTTACATTTACTTTTCTTGCCATTTTACTTTTTTGCACTTTATTGCTTTCTTTACTTTCATGCCATTTACAATTTCTGCTGCTCATCACTCCTTAATGATTCGTCTAACTAGAATAATCAATTAACCATTGATTGCTTAATCCGTTAATCTCTGTGGGATTCGACCTCACTCTTTTGTGAGTTATTACTTGACGACAATTCGGTACACTTGCCGAAGGGAATTTTGTTGAGAGACAAGTTTTCGTGAGCATCAAGTTTATGGCGCCGTTGCCGGGGATTAATTGTGATTAACAAACTACTGGTTGGTTGATTACCTAGATTAGACATTTTCTTTTGTTTTGGCTTGTTCATGTAATTATTTTTGTTCTTTATTTTCTATGCTCTGCAACAATTTTTGTTAATGCCTCACCAAGAAGCCCCTGTTCGTGACAGCTCTGGCTCTTGGTGATTTTGTTATTAATACAACAGTTCCTTTTACTTAGCTCCTTTTCAAATAAAATTGGCATATGATCACATTCTAAGTTTGGTGTTGCCCTGCAACAATCTGTTTTCAATCTTTCTGGATACTTGCATCAATTCAAAGAGAAAGTGTCACACTAAGTTTGGAGTGCCCACCTATTTTTCTATGCAATGTATCCAGCAATACCACTTGTTTGTACAATCATAATGCCTTTGCTTCTTTGGCCTGCAGTGTTATCCTTAATTCTTGCTTACTTAACCACATACATCACTTACAATTCAGTATGTAAGACGTTCATGACCCATCATAGACCCCACCACCACTGTTTTATTTGCTGCTTGAAGACAAGCAATTAGTCTAAATTGGTGTGGGAAGGGAGAAAAGTAGGAGAAAAAGGGCAATAACAATGAAAATAAACTACAAGGTGGTAAAGTTTCTTTTTCCTCTTACTTATTTCCAGTACATTCAATTGCATGATTGTCTTCTAATTTCTTTGTATGTATGTGTGCTAGCTCCTTATAAATAAGCATAGTTTGATTTTTGAATTACAATATGTTGCTGTGACATTATGATTGCCATCTTGAATTTTTGTGAGTCCAAAGCAATGAAGTTTCATGATCATAAACAAACAAGGTCATTTAAGAAGAAGTTAGCATGAGCATATAAGTATTGGGAAGCTAGCATGACTATTGTTGCTCAATTACATTTGAATTTATTTAATTGAAGTTTTCATCTAGGACATTTTATGAAATATTTTAAAATCATGAAAACCTTGAAAAAACAATTGCAAATAAGGCAAGAAAAGAAAAGGGAGAGAATGAGAAAGTTGAAGGCTTTGAGTACCAATGACAATTCAATTGTTAAGTGCTTGTGGTGTTTATGTATCAAGCAAAAAGCTTGAAAACAAAACATTTAGAGTCAAGGCTGGGCTCAAGTGCAAAAGCACTCCCTCAAAGCTCAAGGCTCTGAGCATCAATGATTAGAGAATCAAGAAGACAAGAAAACAAAATAAGCTAAAAGAGTCCTCTGATTAAATGCTTGTGGTGCTTATGTATCAAGTGGTAATACTTAAAAACAAAGCATTTAGAGTCGTAGCTTTCAAATCATGGTGCAAAGCACCTGAGAATATAAGATAAAAAGAGAATGACAAGCTTGTTCAAGGAAGAAAAATACAGAAAAGATTTCATAAAATGAGCTAGATAAAGGCATCAATCATCTGAATTTCTTTTGTGATTGTTGCATGCATAGAAAGCTAGCTAACCATGAACATTACACTGCTACTCTTCTTACCTTGGATGTCAAATCTTATTGCATGATTCTCTTCTTGCTTGGAGACAAGCAAGATTTAAGTTTGGTGTTGTGATGCCAGGGCATCATGGCCTGTTTTTCTATGCTTTTCAGTAGATTTTAATTCAGTTTTCATACAATTTCTGCTGATAAAGGAGCAAAAGCATGAAAAATCTCTGCATGAAATAAAATCCCAAGCATAGGTGAATTTTAGTTAATATACATGGTAAATATGATGAAATAGATCACACTAAGTGAAAGTATGACTTTGAGCATTATTAGCACACTTAGTATAGTAAAGTTTATCTTGTATGTTACTTTGATACACTTTGTTTACTTGATTTCAGACCAAAAAAAGCAGAGAAGAGCCACGTTAGTGGCTACGTTAGCGCCACTAACGTGGCCATTAAAGTGGAAGGAAGGAAAGCTTGGAAAGCTACCGAGAACGTTAACGCCACTAATGTTAGCAAAAGGGAAGAAGACCCACGTTAGCGACCCCGTTAGCTTCACTAACGTGGGCACTAACGTGGAAGAAAAGAGAAGCCCCAATGTTAGTGAGAAAGTTAATGGTATTAACTTTGAAGAAGGAAAGGGAAACGCCAACATTAGTGGTAAAGGTGAGTGCCACTAACGTTTGCGAAGGCTAGAAGACTCACGTTAGCTTCCACGTTAGTTACATTAACGTGGGGACTAACGTGGAAGGAAAGGGAAACGCCAACGTTAGTGGAAAAGGTGAGTGCCACTAACGTTGGCGAAGTAAAGGAAGACCCACGTTAATGGCCACGTTAGTGTAGTTAACGTGGACATTAACATAGGCAAAAATCTCACCCGGCAGCCTAACCATGCCTTCTTCAAACAAGAATAACTTGAGCCACAAAGCTCCCAATGAGGTGATTCCAGTGGCACCGGAAAGTAGGATTCCAGAGATTTTCAAGCATATATGGCACTACATGGTGGACACTAAATTTGAGGGAGAAAACCTGCCCCGAAAGTGCAAATATGAACATGGTATCAACCTGTAGTAAGACCAGCTGACCTCTTCACCTTCCAAGAAGTATAACTCGAGTTGTAGAGCTCCAAATGATGCGCTTCCAAAGGTGTTGGAAAGTAGACATCCAGGGCTTTCCAACAATATATAATAGTATAGGGTGGACATTAAGTTGAGCTTCAGAAACTGGCAATTTTCAGCCCCTGATCGCGGACGTTATTGGCACTCACGTTTGCCAATAACGCCAGCCACTATGCCAGCAACCCTGTCCCCTTCAAAGGAGCATAACTTGAGTTACAGAGGTCCAATTGAGGTGATTCTAGTTGCGTTAGAAAGCTGACATTCAGAGCTTTCCAACGATATATAATCCTCTATAGTGGGCATGAAACTGGAGCACAAACTAGAGGCATATTTTAAGCCCTAAAATACCAACTGGATAGCAAGTGTGACGTTAGCCACACTAACTTTAGCATTAACGCCACAATTGTAGCGTTAGTATGGCTAACGGCAGCAACAACGCCAAGTCATCTTGGACCTTAATTTGATTCACTTCTCTCTCAAGTCCACTTCAAAGCTCAAGCAAGCAAGCCCACAAGTGTCAACCAATCAAGGCCACAAGAAGCATCTAGAATAGAAATTTTCATTTCATTGTAATTTGCTTTTAATTTCATTTTGTAATTTAGGAGAGCCTATATAAAGGCCTTAGTTTTTACTGTGAAATCATTCATAAATTGAAGGAAGGGGGAGAGAGTGAAAACCAATTCGAACTTCTGTGAATTGTCACACTCCAAAGGGAGTGGGTCTTCGGACCCCTCCCCTCCTACACTTTTCTTCCTTTTCTTTTCTTTTCTTCCTTAGGAGTAGTTTCATTTTCTTTGTACTTTTCATTTATGAATTTTGAAGTTTCAATTTTAGTTTCAATCTTCATCTTTACTTTTCTGCACTTTCTTTCTTTTCTATTTTGGTAGAGCAATGATCAACTAACTCTTTTCATTGGGTTAGGGAGCTCTGTTGTAATTTGATGGATCAATATTAGTTTTTATTATTCTTCTTCTATCTTTTCTCTTGATTTTACTAGAAAGCTTTCAATCTTCATCCAATTGGGTAGTTATCTTGGAAAAGAAGCTATTCATACTTGGATCTCTTCTGAACCTTGGAAGAGGAATGAAGAGATCATGCTAGAAATGCTTTCTCATGTTGGACCAAATTGGGGTTGGATGGGTATGTGACTATAACCCTACCAACACTTGATTTGGGAAAGCATGTGGTATAATCAGTGACCATACTTCATCTCTTCTCATGAGCAATTGACCAAGGAATTGGCTATTGATCAAGATTTGAGGGATTGAATTACCAAGAAATTGGAATTTGATCACTTAAGATTGCCAAGGAGATCAATGAATGCATTGATTGAGGGAGAGATGAAAATGAACTTGATCCGGAGGATTGCAATATCCCTTGATCCCAATGTTCATTTTATTTTTAGTTCTTACATTTACTTTTCTTGCCATTTTACTATTTTGCACTTTATTGCTTTCTTTACTTTCATGCCATTTACAATTTCTGCTGCTCATCACTCCTTAATGATTCGTCTAACTAGGATAATCAATTAACCATTGATTGCTTAATCCGTTAATCTCTGTGGGATTCGACCTCACTCTTTTGTGAGTTATTACTTGACGACAATTCGGTACACTTGCCGAAGGGAATTTTGTTGAGAGACAAGTTTCCGTGAGCATCCTGATCCAATAGTCTGGTTGGATCGATTACCAATTCTATTCTAATAACTATGGTAATAACAAATTAAAAATAAAATAGTGAAAAAAATATAAAAATAGAAAAAATTGTTAGTTGTTGTAAAATAAATAAATAAGGAAGATGTAATAGATATAAAATAAAGAGATGTAAATAAATAACTCTAGTATTAATATTCACCAATATAATTATCTCAATGTAATAGAGATAGTTTATACATATTTATCTACTAATATATATAGCAACTTATTAGTAAAAGAGAGAGAAGAACAGTATATGAAGAAGGAAAGAGTGATTTTATTGTTGATTGTAGTAGTAATCAACGGAGGCTTAACTTCAGATTTATACATGTACAGAGTCATCTTTTTTCTCTTTCATTAAATGTAATTTCCTTGGTAATATGGCACTTCATTATAGGAAAGTTAAGCCATCTAAGTCATATGTGGTCATCCATATTATCATCTTTATCACAACACTCCCCCTTGGATGACCATTTAGGATTATGCCTCATTAAAATCTTACTAAAGAAAAACTCAATGGAAAAAAACTTTAATAAAGGAAAAATAGTACAATATCCTTTGTGATGGGGACTGTCTCGTTGATAACCTTGTCAAGAAAAACCCAATGGTAAAAAACCTTACTAAGGAAAAAAGAGTACAGTCTCCCCCTCTTGTCGACATCATTTAATGTCTCAAATTCGGCGCATCCCAATCTGATGTACCAATTTTTTAAAGGAGGATTTTGGTAGTGACTTTGTAAATAAATCTACCAGATTATCACTTGAGCTGATCTGTTAGACATCAATTGTCCCTTGATTTTGAAGATCATGTGTGAAGAAGAATTTGGGAGAAATATGCTTTGCTCTATCACCTTTAATGTATCCACCTTTAAGTTGCGCAATGCATGCTGTATTATCTTCAAATAGGACAGTTAGAGCTATCTTATGATCAATCAATCCATATGATGACAGAATATATTGGATCAAACTTCTGAGCAAAAAACACTCGCGACTTGCTTCATAAATCACTAGTATTTCAGCATGATTAGAGGATGTTGCTGCAATTGTCTATTTTGTGGACCTCCATGATATAGCTATACCACCATATGTGAATAGGTATCCTGTTTGAGATCTCCCTTTATGTGGATCAGACAAGTATCCAGCATCTACATAGCCAACTAATTCTGACTTGGATCCATATGGATAAAACAATCCCAAATCCACCGTTCCACGAAGATATCGAAATATTTTTTTGATTCTACTCCAATGTCTTCTGGTTGGAGAGGAACTATACCTTGCTAGTAAATTCACAGCAAATAATATATCGGGTCATGTATTAATAGCAAGATACATTAGCGCTCCAATGGCACTAAGATATGGTACTTTAGGACCAAGGATATCTTCATTTTCTTCTTTAGGGTACTTAATGGATGTGACTTATCCATATAAAATATCTTCAAGCTCTTTTTCTATGTATGTTGTTTGATGAATGAAGATCACATTTTTTGTATGCTCGATTTGCAAGCCGAGACAAAATTTAGTCTTTTCAAGATCTTTCATATCAAACTCTTCTTTTAGAGTTTTTATAATTGTTGGAATCTCTTCAGGAGTTCCAATGATATTTAAATCATCAACGTACACAGCAATTATAATAAATCTAGATGCAGATTTCTTTATGAAAATATATGGCCTGGGCAAATATCATCATTCTTAAATCCGTTTTTGGCTAGATACTAAGTAAGACGATTATACCACATTCGTCCAGATTGCTTTAGACCATATAAAGATCTTTGCAATTTGACTGAGTATAACCCTTGTGAATATTCATTGGATGGTTTAGATATCTTTAGTTCTTCAGGGACTTTTATATAGATATCACAATCTAATGATCCATATAAGTAGGCTGTTACGACATCCATTAAATGAATATGTAGTTTATGGTATGCGGATAAACTGACCAAATAATGCAATGTTATTGCATCCACTACAAGGGAATATGTTTCTTCATAATCTATACTGGGCCTTTGTGAAAAATCTTGTGCCACAAGTCGAGCTTTGTAGCGTACAACCTCATTTTTCTCATTTCGTTTTCTCACAAATACCCATCGGTATCCAACTGGTTTTACATCTTCTGGTGTATAGACTACAGGTCCAAAGACTTCATGTTTTTCAAGTGAGTCTAACTCAGCCTTCAGGGCTTCTTCCCATTTTGGCCAATCATTCCTTTGTCGACATTTTTCGACTGATCTTGGCTCAAGATCCTTATTTTCATGCATGATATTTAATGCCACATTATATGCAAATATTTCATTGACAATTGTCTTATTTCAGTTCCATTTCTCTCTTGTAAAGACATAATTTATCGAGATATCATCATTTTCACAATTTTTAGGTACCTGAACGTCTTCTGGCATTAAAACTATATCAGAATTTTGGACAATTGCAGGTGTCTTTACTATGTCTTTTTCAACAGAAATATTATTTACCTCTTTTCTTTTTCGAGAATTTTTGTCTTTGGAACTGACAGGCCTACCACGCTTCTGGCGTGAATTTGTTTCAGTGGCAATCTGTCCAACTTGGACATCAATTCGAATTGGGGCATTTTCTGCTGGTATATAAGATTTGGTTATCCTCTTTGTATTGGAAAATGCATCAGGCAATTCATTTTCTATTCTTTGCAAATATATAATCTTTTGAACTTCTAGTTTACATTGCCCTGATCGAGGATCTAAATGCATCAAGGATGATGCATTCCAATTAAGCTCCTTTTCAGGAAGCTTATTCTCTCCCCCTAATGTTGGAAATTTTGATTTATCAAAATGACAATTCACAAATCGGGCTTTAAATACATTCCCAGTTTGTATCTCAAGATACCTTACTATAAAGGAAGAATCATATCCAACATATATCTCTAATTTTCTTTGGAGTCCCATTTTGGTGCGAGAAGGTGGTGCAATGGGAACATATATCGCACACCCAAATATTCTTAAATGGAAAATATTTGGCTGCTGGTCAAAAGCTAATTGTAGAGGAGAGAATTGATGATAACTTGTTGATCTCAAACGAATAAGTGCTACGGCATGCAAAATAGCATGCCCCTTAAGCCGAGGTTAGGAGATTTATTCTCATAAGTAAAGGTCTAGGAATTAATTGGAGGCGCTTAATAAGTAATTTTGCTAACCCATTTTGTGTGTGAACATGAGCTAATGGATGTTCAACACTTATTCTATTAGCCATACAATAAGCATTAAAGGCTTGGAAAGTAAATTAATCAGGGTTATCAAGACGGATTGCTTTGATTGGATTTTCTGGAAACTGTGCTTTTAATCGAATAATTTGAGCAAGTAATCTCGCAAACGCCAGGTTGCGAGAAGACAATAAACACACATGTGACCATCTCGAAGATGTGTCTATTAAGACTAAAAAATATCTAAAATATCCACATGGTGGATAAATAGGTCCACATATATCACCTTGAATCCTTTTTAGGAATTCAGGGGACTCAAATCTAACCTTTACTAGTGATGTCCTTAAAATTAACTTTCCCTGAGAACATGCAGCACAACAAAATTCATTTGATTTAAGAATCTTCTGGTTCTTTAGTGAATGTCCATGGGAGTTTTCAATAATTCTCCGCATCATGGTTGTTCCTAGATGACCTAATCGGTCTTGCCAAATTATGAATTCATTTGGGCTAGTGGTGCGCGAAATTGAACTCCGCACAACTGAACCGGCAAGTGCACCGGGTCGTCCAAGTAATACCTCAGGTGAGTGAGGGTCGAATCCCACGGAGATTGTCGGATTGAGCAAGCAACGACTATCTTGTAGATCTTAGTCAGGCGATTAGAAAAGATGGTTGTTTGTTTGAAGCATAAATAAAATAGTAAAGAAAACGAAATACCAGATCAGTGTAAAAGCAATGATAGATATTCAGTTAAGGCTTTGGAGATGCGTATTCTTTCTGGATTAACTTTTCTTACTGTATACTTCAATAACGAATGATTCATTCAATGGCAGCCGTATTAGACTAACTCATGTAGCATCCTTATCAAGTTAACTCATGGCTTCCCACCATAGCTGAAGGTGAAGCTCTAAGCAATCCACTCCCCTTCGCGATCCTACTCAAAACGCCACAGACAAGATCGTATCTTCCGGATCAGGGAACGCTGCTTCTCAGACTCTAACCTTAACACCACAGAGACCTCAGTAACCCACGGTCAACAGGATTTTATGTCACATATCCAAATTCGCCCAGGCATGCTCTTGGAATCCGCAGTGCACTCTCTAGCTGTGGTTCAATGTTATCCAGGTTAGGACTCACACGAAACCCATGTAGAACAAGGATCACTGTCATGGGTTATCCTCAATTCATGAGATTAAGACCGAAAATGCACAAGAGAATGGAATCAAACGTGTATTGAAATAGAAACAGTAATATTATTAATCCATGAGAATCAGCAGAGCTCCTAACCCTAACTTAGGAGATTTAGTAGCTCATAGCTTACAAAAAGTAATGTAAAACGTGAAAAGGGACAAAGATCTCTAATATTGGTGATCTTTGTTCTATAAATACTTACCTAATAGTTAAGAAGTACAAAAAGTATGATAGACTAGACTAGAGGTGCGAAAATCCATCTTTGGGCCCACTTTGGTTGAGTAATTGGGTTGAGCTTGGCGTCCACTTGAGGAATGGGCATTTGAACGCCCATTGGTGGGGTAATTGGTGCTGCCTTGTGCTTTGGTGGGTGTTGAACGCCCCAAAGGGGGTGGTTCTTAGGGGTTCAACGCTGGCTTGTCTCCTTGGGGCGTTGAACGCCAGCAAAGGGGTAGCTCCTTGGCATTCAACGCCTGATATGGGCAGGCTCCTTCGAAGGAAAGTATAGACCATTATATACTTATGGAAAGATCTAGAAGTTAGCTTTCCAAAGATTTTGAGAACGCGTCAGTTGGACCTTTGCAGCTCCAGAAATGCTCATTTGAATGCATGAAGGTCAGAATCTGATAGCATCTGCTACGCTTTCCTTGCCTCTGAATCGGACTTTGCCAAAGCTCCTCAAATTCAGCCAGAAACTACTTGAAATCATCATAAAATACAACAACTCAAAGTAGAATCCAAAAATATAAATTTTGTACTGATGAGCGGATAATTTATACCCTTTTGGCATTGTTTTTACATAGTTTTTAGTATGTTTTAGTTACTTTTTATTATTTTTTATTCAAAAACAACATTTCTGGACTTTACTATGAGTTTATGTGTTTTTCTATGATTTCAGGTATTTTCTAGCTGAAATTGAGGGACTTGAGCAAAAATATGATTCAGAGGCTGAAAAAGGACTGCAGATGCTGTTGGATTCTGACCCTGTTGCACTCAAAATGGATTTACTGGAGTTACAGAAGCCCAATTGGTGCGATCGTAATTGCATTGGAAAGTAGATATCATGGGCTTTCCATCAATATATAATAGTCTACACTTTGCCCGAGATTTGATGGCCCAAACTGGCGTTCAAAGTCAGCCTAAAACTTTCTGGCGTAAAACGCCCAAACTGGCACCAGAATTGGAGTTAAATGCCCAAACTGGCACCCAAGCTGGCGTTTAACTCCAAGAATAGCCTATGCACGTGAAAGCTTCAATACTCAGCCCAAGCACACACCAAGTGGGCCCCGGAAGTGGATTTCTGCACTATTTGCACTTAGTTACTCATTTCTTGTAAACCTAAGTTACTAGTTTAGTATAAAAACTACTTTTAGAGATTTATTTTATATCTTTGGATCACTTTTGATCTTTTGATCACCTTACGTAACTTTTGACATCTAAAAACCTCTTTAGAGAGGCTGGCCTCACAGTCATGCCTAGTCTATTTTCACTTACGTATTTTCTACGGTGGAGTTTCTACACCCCATAGATTAAGGTGTGGAGCTCTGCTGTTCTTCATAAATTAATGTAATTACTACTGTTTTCTATTCAATTCACGCCTACTTCTTCTCCAAGATATACTCTCGTACTTAATTTAGTTAAGTCAAAATGAAGGGGTGACCCGTGACAATCACCCAATCTTCGTTACTCGCTTAGCCAAGATCCGCGTGCCTGACAATCACAAAGCGGTCTACATGATGTTCAACGTAGTCATTGGACGACAGCCAGAGTATATTCTCTTGGGTATCTAATACACGGACCGAGTCCGTGAGATTAGTATCTTCGTGGTATAGGCTAGAATCAATAGGCAGCATTCTTAGGATCCGGAAAGTCTAAACCTTGTCTGTGGTATTCCGAGTAGGATCTAGGAAGGGATGACTGTGACCAGCTTCAAACCTGTGAATGTTGGGCGCAGTGACAGTGTGCAAAAGGATCAATGGATTCTATTCCGACGCTAGTGGGAATCGATAGATGATTAGGCATGCGGTAGCTGTGCCTGGTATTTTTCATCCAAGACGAGAAATCCGACAGTTGATTAGCCGTGCAGAAACCGTAGAGGACCATTTTTACTGAGAGGATCCTACAGCTTGCCATGGAAGGAAGTAACGCATGGTTGGAAGAAGGCAATAGGAAAGCAGAGGTTCAGAAGCGACAAAGCATCTCCAAACGCTTATCTGAAATTCCCACCAATGAATTACATAAGTAACTTTATTTTATTTTATGTTTTATTTATCATTTAATTATCAAAACCTCATAACCATTTGAATCCGCCTGACTGAGATTTACAAGGACGACCATAGCTTGCTTCAAGCCGACAATCTCCGTGGGATCGACCCTTACTCACGTAAGGTTTATTACTTGGACGACCCAGTGCACTTGCTTGTTAGTTGTGCAGAGATGTGAAAAGTGTGAATCACGATTTCCCACACCAAGTTTTTGGCGCCGTTGCCAGGGATTGTTCGAGTTTGGACAACTGACGGTTCATCTTGTTGCTCAGATTAGGTAATTTTATTTTATGTTTAAGCTTTTTATTTTATTTTCGAAATATCATTAAAAAGAATTGTGTTCTTTAGAACTTTTAAGAATGAATTCTAGAGTTTCATAAGATATGTTGAAGCCTCGCTGGCTGTTAAGCCATGTCTAATCTTTTGGACTGAGGTTTCCACTTATCTTTACAGGAGCCTTTTTGGTTTCCATCAATTTGGCTGTTGTATGTAATGCTCTACTAAAGCTTGGCTGGCCATCTGGCCATGTCTAATTCTTTTGGACCGAAACTTTAGACTAACATTGCATGATTCCTGGAATTCTTATTAAAAATTTTGTATCCTTTTTTTTTCTTTTTCCAAAATAATTTTCAAAAAATACAAAAAAAAATTTAATAAAATCATAAAACCAAAAATATTTTGTGTTTCTTGTTTGAGTCTAGTGTCAAATTTTAAGTTTGGTGTCAATTGCATGCTTTAATCTTTCTTTAATTTTCGAAAAATATATGCATTATGTTCTTTATGATCTTCAAGTTGTTCTTGATGATTTTCTTTGTTTGATCTTTACATTTTCTTGTTTTATGTCTTTTCTTGTTTTTCATATGCATTTTTGAATTATTAGTGTCTAATGTTTAAAAATTTTTAAGTTTGGTGTCTTGCATGTGTTGCTTTTCTTAAAAATCTTCAAAAATATGTTCTTGATGTCATCATGATCTTCAAAGTGTTCTTGGTGTTCATCTTGACATTCAAAGTGTTCTTGCATGCATTATTTGTTTTGATCTTAAATTTTTATGTCTTGTGTCATTTTGTAGTTTTTCTCTCTCCTCATTAAAAATTCAAAAATTAAAAATAATATCTTTCCCTTATTTCACTCATAAAATTCAAATTTTGGGTTGATTTAGTCAAAAAATTTTAAAATTTAGTTGTTTCTTGTTAGTCAAGTCAAAATTTCAAATTAAAAATTCTATCTTTTCAAATCTTTTTCAAAAATCAAATATTTTTTCATTTTTCTTTCATGTTTCCGAAAATCCCAAAATTCATTTTCAAAATCTTTTTCTTATTTTTATTTCATGATTTTCGAAATTATCACTAACAATTAATGTTTTGATTCAAAAATTTTCAAGTTGTTACTTGCCTATTAAGAAAGGATCAATCTTTAAATTCTAGAATGATATCTTTTAGTTTCTTGTTAGTCAAGTAATCAACTTTAATTTCAAAAATCAAATCTTTTTAATTTCTTTTTCAAATCTTTTTCAAAATAAATTTCAATCATATCTTTTTCAAAACTTAATTTCAAAATCCTTTTCTAACTTCTTATCTTTTCAAAATTGATTTTCAAATCTTTTTCAATTAACTATTTGACTTTTTTGTTTGATTTTAAAAAGTTTTCTATTTCAATCATATCTTTTTCAAAACCACCTAACTACTTTTCTCTCTCTAATTTTCGAAAACTATTAACAACTTTTTTCAAAATTCTTTTTAATTAACTAATTATTTTAAATTCTAATATTCTATTTTAATTCCTTTCTTAAATTTTGAATTCTAAATAATAATTAAAATAAAAACAAAAATATTTTTCGTTTCTTCTAAATTAAAATTCGAATACACTCTCTCTCTCTCAACTCTTTCTATTTATTTTATTTATTGACTAACACTTCTCTTCTATTTATAATTCGAACCCTCTCCCCCTCTCTGTGTTCGAATTCTTCTTCTTCTCCCTTCTTCATTCTACTCTTCTATTCTTCTACTCACATAAAGGAATCTCTATACTGTGACATAGAGGATTCCTCTTCTTTTCTGTTCTCTTCTTTTTCATATAAGCAGAAACAAGGATAAGAACATTCTTATTGAAGCTGATCCAGAACCTAAAAGGACTCTAAAGAGGAAGCTAAGAGAATCTAAAGCACAACACTCTGGAGAGGACCTAACAGAAATTTTCGAAAAAGAAGAAGACATGGCAGCCGAAAATAACAACAATGGTGGAGATGCAAGGAAGGTGCTTGGTGACTTTACTGCACCAACTTCTGACTTCTATGGAAGAAGTATCTGAATTCCTGCAATTAGAGCAAACAACTTTGAGCTTAAGCCTCAATTTATTTCTCTAATGCAGTAGAATTGCAAGTTTCATGGACTTCTATTGGAAGATCCTCATCAGTTCCTAGTTGAATTTTTGTAAATCTGTGACACTGTTAAGACCAATGGGGTTAATCCCGAGGTCTACAGGCTTATGCTTTTTCCCTTTGCTGTAAGAGACAGAGCTAGGATATGGTTGGACTCACAACCTAAAGAAAGCCTGAACTCTTGGAAAAAGTTGGTCAATGCTTTCTTGGCCAAATTCTTTCCACCTCAAAAGTTGAGCAAGCTTAGAGTGGAAGTCCAAACCTTTAGACAGAAGGAAGGTGAATCCCTCTATGAAGCTTGGGAAAGATACAAGCAATTGATCGGAAGGTGTCCTTCTGACATGCTTTCAGAATGGAGCATCTTATGTATATTCTATGATGGTATGCCTGAATTGTCTAAGATGTCATTGGATCACTCTACTGGTGGATCTCTTCATCTGAAGAAGACGCCTGCAGAAGCCCAGGAACTCATTGAAATGGTTGCAAATAACCAGTTCATGTACACTTCTGAAAGAAATTCTGTGAATAATGGGATGACTCAGAAGAAAGGAGTTCTTAAGATTGATACTCTGAATGCCATATTGGCTCAGAATAAAATATTGACTCAGCAAGTCAATATGATTTCTCAGAATCTGACTGGAATGCAAGCTGCATCTGGCAGTGCTAAAGAAGCCTCCTCTGAAGGAGAAGCTTATAACCCTGAGAATCCTGCAATAGAAGAGGTGAATTACATGGGAGAATCCTATGGAAACACCTATAATCCTTCATGGAGGAATCATCCTAATTTCTCATGGAAGGATCAGCAGAAGCCTAATCAAGGCTTCAATAATAATGGTGGGAGAAATAGGTTTGGCAATAGCAAGCCTTTTCCATCGTCCTCTGAGCAACAGACAGAGAATTCTAAGCAGAGCCTCTCTGACTTAGCAACCATAGTCTCTGATCTATCTAAGACCACTCTCAGTTTCATGACTGAAACAAGGTCCTCCATTAGAAATTTGGAGGCACAAGTGGGTCAGCTGAGTAAAAGAGTTACTGAAATCCCTCCTAGTACTCTCCCAAGCAATATAGAAGAGAATCCAAAGAGAGAGTGCAAGGCCATAAATATAACCAACATGGCCGAACCTAGGGAGGAGGAAAAGGCAGTGATTTCCAGTGAGGAAGACCTCAATTGACGTCCACTGGCCACTAAGGAGTTCCCCAATGAGGAACCAAAGGAATCTGAGGCTCATATAGAGACCATAGAGATTCCACTAAACTTACTGTTGCCATTCATGAGCTCTGATGAGTATTCTTCCTCTGAAGAAGATGAAGATATTATTGAAGAGCAAGTTGCTCAGTATCTAGGAGCAATCATGAAGCTGAATGCCAAGTTATTTGGTAATGAGACTTGGGAGGATGAACCTCCATTGCTCATCAATAAACTGAATACCTTGGTTCAACAGAAATTACCTCAGAAGAAACCGGATCCCGAAAAGTTCTTAATACCTTGTACCATAGGCACCATGACCGTTGAGAAGGCTCTGTGTGACCTGGGGTTAGGAATAAACCTCATGCCACTCTCTGTAATGGAAAAACTAGGGATCTTTAAGGTACAAGTGATAAACCACTATTTTATGGTTTATCTTGTGCTCAATTGAGTGGATTTTATCAATCTTTCATACACTTATTCATATGATTTGCATGGGTTTACGTTTTCCTTCCTAATTTTGTGCTATGATTGAAAACATGTTTCTTTGGTCTTAGTTTGCTAATATTAATCCTCTCTTATTACCATTAGATGCCTTGATATGTGTGTTAAGTGATTACAGGTATTACAGGGCAGGAATGACTTGGAGGATGGAAAGGAAGCATGCAAAAGTGGAAGGAATACAAGAGGTTGAAGGAACTGCAAAGCTGTCAGCCTGACCCTCTCACACTAAAACGGTCATAACTTGAGCTACAGAGGTCCAAACAATGCGGTTCCAGTTGCGTTGAAAAGCTAACATCCGAGGCTTCGATTTGATATATAATATGCCATAGTTGCCCTGACGCTAGGCAATGCGAACGTGTGCTCCACGCGGACGCGTCGCAGTGATGAAAATCAGCGTGGCAGATTTCTTCTCCAGTGATTTCTGGGCTGTTTTCGACCCAGTTTTCGGCCCAGAAAATACAGATTAGAGGCTTTAAAATGGGAGAAGCCATTCATTCATAATCATTAGCTCATAATTCATAATTTAGATGTAGTTTTTAGAGAGAGAAGTTCTCTCCTCTCTCAGGTTTTAGGATTAGGATTCCTCTTAAAGGAATTAGGATTTCAACTTTATTATTTCAATTTACAATTTCTTCCGAGTTCCAAGTTCAATGTTCCTTTTATTTTTTCAATTTAATTTATGAATTTTTTCATGTTAGATTTGAATATTCTATTTAATATAATTTGAGGTATTTTAGTTTATGAGTCTTATTTAGCTTTTTATATTCTTGGCTTTAATTGATTAATTGGAGGCTCTTGAGTTATCAACCTTATCGTGATTGATTGTTATGTCTGCTAATTGACTGGAATCCCACTAACTCTAGTCTTTCCTTAGGAGTTGGCTAGGACTTGGGGATCTAACTAATTAGTTCACTTGACTTTCCCTTACTTTCTTAAAGGTTAACTAAGTGGGATTAACTTCAATTCTCATAAGAATAACTAGGATAGGACTTCCGAATTTTCATACCTTGCCAATAGTTTATTTTATAGTTATTTATTTATTTTACTTGTCATTTAAATTACTTGCTCCTTACTTTCAAAACCCCCAATTTACAAAACTCATAACCAATAATAAGAACATACCTCTCTGCAATTCCTTGAGAAGACAACCCGAGGTTTGAATATTTCGGTTATCAAATTTTAAGGGGTTTGTTACTTGTGACAACCAAAATTTTTGTAAGAAAGGATGATTGCCTGGTTTAGAAACTATACTTGCAACAGGAATTTATTCTGAATTCTAAACCGTCAACCATCCGTTTTTTCAACAAGCTGCAAGAATCTCACTAGAGGTGGCAGATAAATCAAGGAAACAGGCTTATAGACTTGTAGAGGATGTCTTAGTGAAGGTTGAAGGCCTGTACATCCCTGCTGACTTCATAATCCTAGACACTGGAAAGGATGAGGATGAATCCATCATCCTTGGAAGACCCTTCCTAGCCATAGCAAGGGCTGTGATTGATGTGGACAGAGGAGGGTTGGTCCTTTAATTGAATGAGGACTACCTTGTGTTTAAAGCTCAAGGATCTTCTTCTGTAACCATGGAGAGGAAGCATGAAAAGCTTCTCTCAATACAGAGTCAAACAGAGCCCCCACACTCAACTTCTAAGTTTGGTGTTGGGAGGCCACCATTAAGCTCTAAATCTCTGTGAAGCTCTCTAAGAGCTCACTGTCAAGCTATTGACATTAAAGAAGTACTTATTGGGAGGCAACCCAATATTATTTAATTATATTTATTTATATTCCATTGTCATTTTATGTTTTCTTAAGGTTGATGATCATGTGAAGTCATAAAAATAGCTGCAGAATTAAAGCAAAATGAAAAACAACATAAAAAATAGCACACCCTGGAGGACAGACTTACTGGTGTTTAAATGCCAGTAAGGATAGTAGAATGGGCATTTAACGCCCAGCCTGACAGCATTCTGGGCGTTAAACGCCAGAAAGGGGCAGCAGACTGGCGTTTAACGCCAGGAAAGGTAGCAGAGCTGGCGTTTAATGCCAGAATTGGCACACAGAGGGCGTTTGAACACCAGAATGGTGCAGGGAGCAGAATTCCTTGACACCTCAGGATCTGTGGACCCCACAGGATCCCCACCTACCCCACCTCTTTTTCTCTCCTCTTCACACCTTTTCATAACACTCTTCCCCAAATAACCTTGACCAATCACTTCAATACCTCTCCCCAAAACACCATTCACCTATCAAATCCTACCCTCTTCCCCATATCCTCTTCACCACTCACATCCATCCATCATAAACCCCACCTACCTCACCATTCAAATTCAAACCATTTCCCTCCCTAACCCACCCCTTCATGACCGAATTCCCTCTCTCTCCTACCCTATAAATACCCCTCCTCACTACCTTCAATTTCACACATCATACACACTACTACCCCCCTTGGCCAAAACCACTACTACCCTCCATCTCCTCCATTTCTTCTTCTTCTACTCCTTTCTTTCTTCTTTTGCTCGAGGACAAACAAACTTTTTAAGTTTGGTGTGGAAAAAGCTCTGCTTTTCTAATTTTCCATTACCACTAATGGCACCTAAGACCGAAGAAACCTCTAGAAAGAGGAAAGAGAAGGCAATTGCTTCCACCTTCGAGTCATGGGAAATAGAGAGATTCATCTCAAAGGTCCATAAAGACCACTTCTATGAAGTTGTGGGCAAGAAAAAGGTGATCCCCGAGGTCCCCTTCAAGCTCAAAAAGAATGAATATCCGGAGATCCGACATGAGATTCAAAGAAGAGGTTGGAAAACTCTCACCAATCCCATTCAACAAGTCAGAATCTTAATGGTTCAAGAGTTCTATGCTAATGCATGGATCACTAAGAACCATGATCAAAGTGTGAAGCCGAACCAAAAGAATTGGCTCACAATGGTTCGGGGGAATTATTTGGATTTTAGTCCAGAAAATGTGAGGTTGGCATTCAACCTGCCAATGATGCAAGGAGATCCTCACTCTTTCACTCGAAGGGTCAACTTTGATAAAAGGTTGGACTAAGTCCTTAGGGACATTTGTGTGGAAGGAGCTCAATGGAAGAGAGACTCAAGAGGCAAGCCGGTTCAACTAAGAAGGCTTGACCTCAAACCCGTGGCTAGGGGATGGTTGGAGTTCATCCAACACTCTATCATTCCTACTAGCAACGGGTCTGAAGTTACAATATACCGGGCTATCATGATCCATAGCATCATGAATAGAGAGGAAGTAGAAGTTCATGAGATCATATCCCTAGAACTCTACAAGGTGGCAGACAAGCCCTCCACTTTGGTAAGGTTAACCTTCCCTCGTCTCATCTGTAACCTATGCAATTCATCTAGAATTGTCATAGAGGAAGACATCCTCATTGAAGGGGATAAGCCCATCACTAAGAAAAGGATGGAGCAAACAAGAGAGCCCACTCATGGACCTCAACAAGAGCATGAGGAAATTCCTCATCAAGAATTTCCTGAGATGCCTCAAGGGATGCACTTTTCTCCACACAATTATTGGGAGGAAATCAACACTTCCTTAGGAGAATTGAGTTCCAACATAGGGCAACTAAGGATGGAGCACCAAGAGCATTCCATCATCCTCCATGAAATTAGAGAGGACCAAAGAGCCATGAGGCAGGAGCAACAAAGACAAGGAAGAGACATAGAGGAGCTTAAGCACTCCATAAGATCTTCAAGAGGAAGAACTAGCTGCCATCACTAAGGTGGACCCGTTCTTTAATTTCCTTGTTCTCATTTTCCTATTTTTCGAATTATATACTTTATGTTTTGTCTATGTTTGTGTCTTTATTACATGATCATTAGTGTCTAGTGTCTATGTCTTAAAGCTATGAATGTCCTATGAATCCTTTACCTTTCTTAAATAAAAAATGTTTTTAATTGCAAAAGAACAAGAAGTGCATGATTTTGAATTCTATCTTGAAATTAGTTTAATTATTTATTTTGATGTGGTGGCAATACTTTTTGTTTTCTGAATGAATGCTTGAACAGTGCATATTTTTGATATTGTTGTTTATGAATGTAAATTGTTGGCTCTTGAAAGAATAATGAAAAAGGAGAAATGTTATTGATAATCTGAAAAATCATAAAATTGATTCTTGAAGCAAGAAAAAGCAGTGAACACAAAGCTTGCGAAAAAAAAATATGACAAAAAAAATAATAAAGAAAAAAAAAAGAGAAAGAAAAAGAAAAAAAAGCAAGCAGAAAAAGCCAATAGCCCTTTAAACCAAAAGGCAAGGGTAAAAAGGATCCAAGGCTTTGAGCATTAATGGATAGAAGGGCCCAAAGGAATAAAATCCTGGCCTAAGCGGCTAAATCAAGCTGTCCCTAACCATGTGCTTGTGGCATGAAGGTGTCAAGTGAAAAGCTTGAGACTGAGTGGTTAAAGTCATGGTCCAAAGCAAAAAGAGTGTGCTTAAGAGCTCTGGGCACCTCTAACTTGGGACTCCAGCAAAGCTGAGTCACAATCTGAAAAGGTTCACCCAGTTATGTGTCTATGGCATTTATGTATCCGGTGGTAATACTGGAAAACAAAATGCTTAGGGTCACGGCCAAGACTCTTAAAGTAGCTGTGTTCAAGAATCAACATACTGAAATAAGAGAATCAATAATACTATCTGAATTCTAAGTTCCTATGGATGCCAATCATTCTGAACTTCAAAGGATAAAGTGAGATGCCAAAACTGTTCAGAAGCCAAAAGACTACTTGCCCCGCTCATCTAATTAGAAATAAGTTCATTGATAAGTTTGGAATTCATTGTATATTCTCTTCTTTTTATCCTATTTTGTTTTTAGTTGCTTGGGGACAAGCAACAATTTAAGTTTGGTGTTGTGATGAGCGGATAATTTATACCCTTTTTGGCATTGTTTTTACATAGTTTTTAGTATGTTTTAGTTACTTTTTATTATATTTTTATTAGTTTTTATTCAAAAACCACATTTCTGGACTTTACTATAAGTTTGTGTGTTTTTCTGTGATTTCAAGTTTTTTCTGGACGAAATTGAGGGACCTGAGCAAAAATCTTATTCAGAAGCTGAAAAAGGACTGCAGATGTTGTTGGATTCTGACCCTGCTGCACTCGAAATGGATTTTCTGGAGTTACAGAAGCCCAATTGGTGCACTCTCAATTGCTTTTGAAATTAGACATCCTGGGCTTTCCAGAAATATATAATAGTCCATACTTTGCCCGATATTTGATGGCTCAAACTGGTGTTCAAAGTCAGCCTAAAACTTTCTGGCGTAAAATGCCCAAACTGGCACCAGAATTGGAGTTAAACGCCCAAACTGGCACCCAAGCTGGCGTTTAACTCCAAGAACAGCCTATGCACGTGAAAACTTCAATGCTCAGCTCATGAACACACCAAGTGGGCCCCGGAAGTGAATTTCTGCACTATTTGCACTTAGTTACTCATTTCCTGTAAACCTAGGTTACTAGTTTAGTATAAAAACTACTTTTAGAAATTTATTTTATATCTTTGGATCACTTTTGATCTCTTGATCACCTTACGTAACTTTTGACATCTGAAAACCTCTTTGGAGAGGCTGGCCTCACGGCCATGCCTAGACTATTTTCATTTATGTATTTTCTACGGTGGAGTTTCTACACCCCATAGATTAAGGTGTGGAGCTCTGCTGTTCTTCATGAATTAATGCAATTACTACTGTTTTCTATTCAATTCACACCTACTTCTTCTCCAAGATATACTCTTGTACTTAATTTAGTTAAGTCAGAATGAAGGGGTGACCCGTGACAATCACCCAATCTTCGTTACTCGCTTAGCCAAGATCCACGTGCCTGACAACCACAAAGCGGTCTACATGATGTTCAACGTAGTCATTGGACAACAGCCGGAGTATATTCTCTTGGGTATCTAATACACGGACCGAGTCTGTGAGATTAGTATCTTCGTGGTATAGGAAAGAATCAATAGGTAACATTCCTGGGATCCGGAAAGTCTAAACCTTGTCTGTGGTATTCTGAGTAGGATCTGGGATGGGATGACTGTGACGAGCTTCAAACCTGTGAATGTTGGCGTAGTGACAGTGTGCAAAAGGATCAATGGATTCTATTTCAACGCTAGCGGGAACCGACAGATGATTAGCCATGTGGTAGCTGTGCCTGGTATTTTTCATCCGAGACGAGAAATCCGACAGTTGATTAGCCATGCAGAAACCGTAGAGGACCATTTTCACTGAGAGGATCCTACAGCTTGCCATGGAAGGAAGTAACGCATGGTTGAAAGAAGGCAATAGGAAAGCAGAGGTTCAGAAGCGACAAAGCATCTCCAAACGCTTATCTGAAATTCCCACCAATGAATTACATAAGTAACTTTATTTTATTTTATGTTTTATTTATCATTTAATTATCAAAACCTCATAACCATTTGAATCCGCCTGACTGAGATTTACAAGGATGACCATAGCTTTCTTCAAGCCGACAATCTCCGTGGGATCGACCCTTACTCACGTAAGGTTTATTACTTGGACGACCCAGTGCACTTGCTGGTTAGTTGTGCGGAGATGTGAAAAGTGTGAATCACGATTTCCCATACCATGTACTAAAACCTATGAAGATATAATAAAACTTAAACAAAATATAACTAAAACAATATGAAAATGATGCCAAAAAGCGTATAAAATATGCGCTCATCAGAACACCAAACTTAAGCTGTTTCTTATCCCCAAGCAACCAAAAGAAAGTAGGATTAGAAAGAAGAGAAGGATACAGTAAATCTCAGAGTTTTCAATGAAGCTCAGTTCCAATTGATGAGAAGGGCTAGTAACCCTTTACTTCTGAATAGTTTTGGCATCTCACTATCCTTTGAAGCTCAAAAGTGTTGGTGTCTTTCGAAATTCAGAATTCGGATGATATTATTGACTCTCTTAGTTTAGTTCTTTTTTATTCTTGAACACGGCTTCTTTTAGAGCCTGGTCGTGACCCTAAGTGTTTTGTTTTTCCGTATTACCACCGGATACATAAACACCACATGCACTTAACTGGGTGAACCCAATTGGATTGTGATTCAGCTTTGCTAGAATCCCCAGACAGTGGTACCCAGAGTTCTTAGGCACACTCTTTTTCTTTTGGGATCACGACTTTAACTGCTCAGTCTCAAGCTTTTCACTTGAGACCTTCATACCACAAGCATTTAGTTAGGGGAAGGAGTTCATTTGAACTTTTTAGGCCAAGATTTTGTTTCTTTTGGGCCCTCCTAACCATTGATACTCAAAGCCTTGGATCCTTGCTCTTGCCTTTTGGTTTAAAGAGCTATTAGCTTTTTCTTTTTCTTTCTTTTTTTTTTTGCAATTTCTTTCTCTTTTTCTTTCTTTTCTTTTTGCTGCTTTTTCTTGCTTCAAGAATCAATATTTTTTTGATTTTTCATATCACCAATAATACTTCACCTTTTCCATCATTCTTTCAAGAGCCAACATTCTTAACTCCAATATCAAATATGCACTGTTAATTCATGCATTCAGAAAGATAAAAGTAATGCCACCACATCAAATAATTGGACTATTCTTATTATATAACTCGAGTTCATGCATCTTACTTCTCTTTTCCGAATAAAATTTTTCTTTTAAGTATGGTGAGAGATACATGGGATATTTCATAGCTTTAAGACATAAACAAAGATGATCATTCACTAGAAATAGAAAGCAGGCAATAAAACACAATGGAAAACAGAAAAATAACATAGGCAAGGTAATGCAACGTGACCACCTTAGTGATGGCGGCTACTGCTCCCTCTAGTGGATCCAATGGAGCATTTAAGCTTCTCTATGTCTCGTCCTTGCCTTTGTTGCTCTTCCCTCATAGCTCTTTGATCTTCTCTTATTTCATAGAAGATGGTGGACTGCTCTTGGTGTTCCATCCTCAGCTGATCCATGTTGGAGTTCGATTCTCCTAGAGAAGTATTCAGTTGATTGATGCACCACTATTTTATGGTGTATTTTATGCTGAATTTAGGAGATTTTATCACCTTTTTCCACATTTATTCACTAAAATAGCATGGTTTTGTATTTTCTCCCTAATTTGTGCTTAAGAGTGAAAACATGCTTTTTAGGCCCTTAATTGGTTAATTTTAATTCATCTTTGATTCTACTAGATGCCTTGATGTGTTTGTTAGTGAATTCAGGGTCAAAAGGCTAGAAATAGATTAAAGGAGTGAAGAGAAAAGCATGCAAAGTGGAGAGATCATGGAAAATCAAGGATTGGGAGTGCATTTATCGACGCGCACGCGTGGAACGACGCGCACATGTGAATATGAAGTCGCATGGCGACGTATACGCGTGAAAAGTAAAAATGCTAATTGACGCGTACGCGTGACCCACGCATACGCGTCGCAGCTCGCACGTGACCTCATTAAAGTGAAAATGCTGGAGACAATTTTTGAGCTTCCGAGGCCCAAATCCAACTCATTTCTGAGCCTATTACATGCAGAATTCAAGAGGAGTGAAGGGGGAGCCCATAGGGGAATTTTCATCATGCTTTAGTTAGTTTCTAGAGAGAGAAGCTCTCTCTTCTCTCTAGAATTAGGATAGATGTAGATTAGAATTTCTTAGATCTAGGTTTAATTCATGCTTTGATTTACTTTTCCTTTCTAATTTCTTCTTTTTCTACCTTTACTTTCCTAGTTTTATACTTTACTCCTTGTATTTGTTTTCTTTGTTGTTGATGCACTTTTGTTTCTTCTATTTTTCTTTAATACAATTTATGTTTCATGTTCCTTTATTGTTGATTTGAGTTGTTGTTGTTGTTAGTTTCCTTGCAATCAGTAGTTGTAGATTTACATTTCTTGCAATTTTATCTTGCTTCCTTTTATGCCTTCCAAGTGTTTGATTAAATGCTTGGAAGGATGTTAGAGTAGATTTTTGTGTTCTTGGCTTGGAATGGTAACTTAGGTGAAATTGAGATGCTAATATCCAAGTCTTGATAATTGGTGTCCATTGACTCTAGCTTTCACTAAGTTAATTAGTGAGGTGGCTAGGACTTATGGATTAGGATTGATGTAGCTCGTTTGACTTTCCTCCATTCGTTAGAGGATGACTTAATGAGATTGATCCTTGCAATTATCATGTTGTGGTTAGTAACAAGGATAAAGATGCTTAACCATCAACCCTTGCCAAGACCCTTTTTGCATTTGAGTTTCATTTACTTTCTTGCCATTTATTTCTCATGTTCCTTATTCAAAACCCCAAAATACTTTGAGAGACAAACCGAGGTTTGAATACTTCGGTTATTTTTATTGGGGTTTGTACTTGTGACAAACAAATTTTTGCATGAGAGGATTGTTTATTGGTTTAGAACTATACTTGCAATGAGAATTCATTGAGAAATTCTAAACCACAAAAAATTCGTTCATCAAAATGGTGTCGTTGCCGGGGACTTGCAATTGTGTGCCTTGTTATTGGTTATTGTACATATGTTAATATTGTGAATAGCTTGATTTTTGGTTTGTTTGTTAGTTTTTGCTAGTATTAGGATTTTGTTTTTATTTTCCCTTGCTATCATGAATTCTCACTCTTTTGGCTATGAGTTTGGTTACAACTATGTTATAGAAAGTGGAGATTACAATGAGAATATTCATCAAGGATGGAACAATCAAAGGTGGGAGGAGTCTCAAGCATATGCTCAACCTTCTTGGCAACAACCTCCTCCGGTTTCGTATAGGTATAATTCCACTCCATATGCATATCAATCTAATGGATGTGGGAGTCTTCATTATACTTGCAATGAGAATTCATTGAGGAATTCTAAACCACAAAAAATTCGTTCATCAAAGATCCCAATAATTTTGGGGAGGAAAATGCATCCCTTGAGGCATCTCAGGGATTTCTGGAGGTAGCTACATAGGCTCTTATGCAGCCTCTCTCACATGCTCCATCCTTCTTCTAGTGATGGGCTTGTTCTCCTCAATGGAGATATCTCCTTCTATGACAATTCCAGTTGAATTGCATAGGTGACAGATAAGATGTGGGAATGCCAACCTTGCTTGGGTGGAGGACTTTTCTACCACCTTGTACAGCTCTTGAGGTATCACCTCATGTACCTCCACCTCATTCCTAAGCATGATGCAATGAATCATGATGGCTCGGTTGATAGTCACTTCGGACCGGTTACTAGTAAGGATGATAGAGCGTTGGATGAATTCCAACCATCCTCTAGCTACGGGCTTGAGGTCAAGCCTTCTCAGTTGGGCAGGCTTGCCTTGAGCATCCCTCTTCCACTGAGCTCCTTCCACAAAAATGTCTAAAAGGACTTGGTCCAGCCTCTGATCAAAATTGACTCTTCAAGTGTAAGGATGTGTGTTTCTTTGCATTACTGGCAGTTGGAGAGCCAACCTTGCACTTTCTGAGCTGAAATCCAGGAGACACTCTCAGACCATGGTGCGCCAATTTTTGGGATGTTGGTTCACACTAGTGTCATGATTTTTTGTGACCTAAGCATTGGCATAAAATCTTGCACCATTAAGATCCTAACCTCTGGGATAGGGTTGGTCAGAACTTCCCAACCTCTTCTCTGGATTTCTTGTTGGATCTCCGAGTACTCATTCTTTTTGAGCCTAAAAGGGACATCGGGGATCACCTTTTTCTTTACCACTACTTCATAGAAGTGGTCTTGATGAGCTTTGGTGATGAACCTCTCCATTTTCCAAGATTCGAAAGCGAAGGCAATGGCCTTTCCTTTCCTCTTTCTTGAGGTTTCACCAGACTTTGGTGCCATACTTATGGATGGTAGAAGTCAAAAAGCAAGGCGCTAGGGTTTGGCTATGGGATGGGGAAATTAAGAGGGAAAGTTTTGAATTTGAAGTGGATGGGGTTGGTGGGAATGGATGGATGGGATTGATGAGGGGTTTTGGGAAGAGAAAAAGATGATGTGGATCTGATTGTTTGAGGGTATGTGGGGAAGAGGGAAAGTAAGAAGGTGGGGAAGGTGGATATTCTATGGGACCCACTGATCTTGAGGGGCTAGAGAATTCGAATTCCCTGCCCCCTTCTGGGCATTCAACGCCCAGCCTCTGCTCCCTGGCTGGCGTTCAACGCCAGCTTCTTGCTCCTTTGTGGGTGTTGAACACCCAGCCTCTGCTCTCTGGTTGGCAGTTGATAAACCATTATTTTATGGTTTATATTGTGCTTAATTGTGTGGTTTTATCAAATCTTTACCCACTTATTCATATGATCAGCATGCATTTATAATTCCTTCCCGAAATTACTTCATGGTTGAATAGCTGCTTCCTAGAGACTTTTAATTTTGCATTTTAATTCTCCTTTATTCCATTCGATGCCGTGATCTGTGTGTCAAGTGTTTCAGGTTTTATAGGGCATGAATGACTTAGAGATTGGAAAGGAAGCTTGCAAAAATGGAAGGATCACAAGAAATTGAGGAGATGACCAGTGAGAAGTGACGCAGACGCATGGCTCACGCGACGCGACAGCGTCGCCGACGCGTCCGTGTTGCATGTGAGTAAGGAAGAAAAAGCAATCGAACAGAAAGTCACGCGAGAGTGTGGCTGGAGGCGTGTCTGTGGCACAAATCACCCCACGCGACCGCGTCGCTGACGCGTCTGCGTCATGTGGGAGAATTCCCTCTCACGCGTTCGCGTCACCCACGCGGACGCGTGACATGAAAATCGACGTAAGAAAGGGTGCATGGCCGAAAGTTGTGCTGAAGTGGGGCTGGACTGGTGCTAGTCGCACAAGCCCTACCACGCGAACGCGTGCCCCACGTGTCCGCGTCATATTCCAATATTGGCCACCCACGCGACTGCGTCAACCACGCGATCGCGTCCCCCAAAATTTGGCAAAACAAGGTTTCAAACAGAGAGTTGTGCGAGCACGAGGCTGCCCTCGCGTCAGCAGCACAAAACGAGTCACGCGTCTGCGTTACTGACGCGACCGCGTCGATTCATATGAGCGCAATTCGCACAAACGCATCTTCCATGCGTCCGCGTCGCTTGCGCCGTACAGCTTAACCTAATCTGCCAAAATATCTTATCTTTCTCTTCCCCAAATCCTACTTTTTCTTTTCCCTCCTTATTTCTTCCTTCTTCCTTCTTTCTCACTTTCTACTTTCTCTTTCTCTCACCATCATTATCAAGGTTTTTCTTTCCTTCTTCTCTCCTTACTTTTTTATTCTTCTTTTTATTTTTATGTTTTCTTCTCCTTTTCTTTTTCTTTTTACTTGCATTATTCATGTTTTTCTTTTCTTTTTTTTCTTTTAATTGGTGTTGGAAATTTATTAAGGTCCTTATTATTCCTTATTATCTTCTTGTGGATTGTTGTAAAATTGTTTGGCAATTATATATTAATTTTTAAGGGTTGCTTGCATATTCAATTTATTATTTTCATTCGCTTATTTATCATGCATGCTATGTGTTTGTGAAAACGCCCGTATGGCATTGTGCACTATTTTTCGATTTCTTTTAATCTACTACTCTATATGCTTGCTTTTCACAAAACCTTTTTTTTATATTTTATTAGTTAAATATAATTGTTAATACAAATAGATTGTTAGTATGACAGACTTGGTAATCTAACTTAGACATTGAATGCTTGATCTATGCTACTCATGCCTTTACCTTGCATTTAATTGTCCCCATATGCACTTGCTATATTCCCATTGATGATTTTCCACATGTAGTCATGACCATGTGTCAACATCATTCATCTTTTAATGTGCATTGATTACCACCTTTCCCGCCCTCTTCCTTGCTCCAACCCTTGACATTTTAACATACTTTTTCTTTTCTTTCTTTTAGGATGGCCACCAAGAAAGGCAAGGAGAAAGCTACTCCCAAATCAACAGCAAGGAGAGGAACCAAACAAGCATTAGTGGCAGAGCCATCTTCAACTGCAGTAAAGCCCTCAACAAAAAGAATTAAGAGGATTATAAAGGTTGATGAAAAAGAGAAAGCTTTCCCAGCAAAGGACACTGCGCGATTTACCAATCTCTACTGTGAGCAGATGTTCCCCATCCCGGCAGAAAGGAGTTACCACAATGAATACCTTCTTATCCTCCCGACCCATATTGCTGAATTTGTTGAGCCGCAAATTGCTCGAAGACAATGAGGTTTCCTACAGAGACAGCCACGGCAGGTTAATCTTTCTTGGGTAGTCGAGTTCTACTCTAATTTCCACCTGCCAACCCTGCAGTCTGTCTATGTCCGTCAGAAGCAAGTCCCCATTACAGAAGAGGCCATTCAACGAGCTTTAGATCTTCACCCTACTCCAGAAGGACTGTACGCATTTCAAGAAGATGCACTCAAGCGCCAGATGTACCAATTTGACTGGGACGCTGTTCTCAGAGTTATCACACTACCTGGTAGCAGATGGATCTACGGATACCATCGTTCCCGTCCTAAGGGAATATTGGCTTCTGCACTTACCTTGGAGGCTCGCGTATGGGCACAGATTATGTCCCATTACGTCTTTTCGAGCACCCACGAGTCCTCCTTCATTGCAGACATGGCCGTTCTACTATGGTGCATCCTTACAGATCAGCCTCTGAACCTACCAAGACACATCTGGAATGCCATGGGACACGTACAAATTGCAAGCAACTTACCTTTTCCTGCCTTGGTCTCAGATCTTGTCTCAACAGCCGGAGTCTCCTACAGAGTTGGGGACACCAAAGCCATGCTTCCACGGGATGATCAGTACGTCCCTAATGGGAAATATATCAGACCTCCAGCAGTCACTACAAGCCAGCCTACTGAACTGGCTGAAGACATTCCTCCTTCAACACCACAGGCACCTACAACCAATCAACTGCTCCATCATATACTTGAAAGGTTGGATCGACAGGAACACAAAGCAAAGCTAAGAGAGCGCCGTAACAAGCGCTGATTCACAAACCTCAAGGAGCTACTTAAAGGAAAATACAGAGACTCAGACACCCCGGACTCCACTTCCTTTACCAGCACAGGGAGCCATGATGGTCCCGACTGTGGAGATACTGCTACCAGCCCACCCTTGTTCCTGACAGATGGCACCGAGGACGGTGCAAAGCCTTAAGTGTGGGGAGGTCGGTCAGTACCTGACTTCCTGAGGTAATTTCTCTTCCCTAACACCAATAAAATAGGATATTTAGTCAACTTTTCTTTTGTAGAATAGGATAAATTGCACATTAATAGGTTAGTTGCATGCATGTTCTACTTGATTGAAAAGACAATAAGCTTCTTCTAAGACCCTATTTTTATAACAAAATTTCACTAATTTTAATCTAAACTTTTATGTTAAATTTGCTTGAAGTTATATTTGGAACGTGGTTTTTGAGCTAAAGAACACACAACCTGTGAGACTTTGAGCTTAAATACATGGTTACATTATTTAACCATAATTATTTTATTCTTGTGTGTTTACTTCTCTATGATTGTAATCTATATTTTGTTTCATCCTATATGTCCAATGTTTAATATATTTATATGCTTGCATATGATTGAGGCCATTATTTGTTTAGCTCACTTATCCTAATTAAGCCTACCCCTTAAGTTACCTTTGTTAGCCACTTTGAGCTTTTAAATCCCATTTGTTCTTTATTTTACCACATTACTAGCCTTAAGCGGAAAAACAATTATATATCCCAATTGAATCTTTGGTTAGCTTGAGGTATAATTGTGTGCTAATTAAGTATGGAAAAATTGTGGGAACAAAAGATAATAAGGGAATGTGTCATGATAATATAATGGGAATTTGGGTACCTACTCATGTGAAACTGTAAAAGAAAAATTAAAAATCTATGTGCATTGATAAGCTGTGTTTATATAAAAAAAATCCAAAAATATTCAATAATTAAATAAGGGGACAAAATTACCCCAATGCTAAGTTAAATTTCAAGGATCAATGCATATATGATAAAATTAAAATAAAAGTTGATACATGAGTAAGTAATGTAAAAGGAAAATTTTGGGTAGCTAGGTGTGAAATTTAAGCTATAAAGAATATATATGTGTGTTCGGCAAAAGCTTGGGTTAATTAAAGATTCAACTTATGAGCTTACTTAGCCATATATATACCCTGACCCTTACCTTGGCCCCATTACAACCTTGAAAAGACCTCATGATGTTTGCATTAGTATATTAAATGTTGTTGATTGGTTAGGAGAAGAACAAAAATTAGAAAGCATGATTAGAGAAGGATAGAGTGATTACCCTATACACTAGAGAGATTAGAGCATACATACATCATCAGTGAGGGTTCAATGCTTAAATTCTATGTTCCCTGCTTTCATGAGCTACCTTCTTACATTTTTATCTGTTCTTACTGTATAAGAATTGAATTAGTGGAATTTGATTTGTGATTGTCTTGAAGAGCTTATTTACTTTTGACCAAATGAACAAGAATCATATAGTTGCATTCACATATATAGGTTGCATTGCATTGCATGAGTTTTACATGTTCCTACTCATTTATTTTATCTCCTTCAACTAAGCATGAGGACATGCTAATGACTAAGTGTAGGGAGGTTGATAAACCATTATTTTATGGTTTATATTGTGCTTAATTGTGTGGTTTTTTCAAATCTTTACCCACTTTTTCATATGATTAGCATGCATTTATAATTCCTTCCCGAAATTACTTCATGGTTGAATAGCTGCTTCCTAGAGACTTTTAATTTTGCATTTTAATTCTCCTTTATTCCATTCGATGCCGTGATCTGTGTGTCAAGTGTTTCAGGTTTTATAGGGCATGAATGACTTGGAGATTGGAAAGGAAGCTTGCAAAAATGGAAGGAACACAAGAAATTGAGGAGATGACCAGTGAGAAGTGACGCAGACGCATGGCTCACGCGACAGCGCGAAATAGAGAAAATTGCAGTGACGCGGACGCATGGCTCACGCGACCGCGCGGATTGGAAACTGCACAAGTGACACGAATGCGTAAATGACGCGCACGCGTGGCAAGGCAAAACGCTGGATGACGCGAACGCGTGAATGACACGATCGCGTGACATGCGCGATCTGCAGAATCTGCAGAATTCGCTGGGGGCGATTTTGGGCCCTGTTTTGACCCAGTTTTCGGCCCAGAAAAGCAGATTAGAGCCAGGGAACATGCAGAGACCAGAGAACAACATTCATTCCGCATAATTTTAGTTTTAGATCTGATTTTACTCCTCCTCTAGGTTTTCTCTCTACACATTCATAGTTTTTAGGATTTTGATTTTATTGCTTTTTGGACTGGGATATTGAGAAGAGTTATTACTTCCGTCAAGACTTCGTCATTCTAGTTTGTTTCTTTACTTGTCACTTACTCTTCCATATCCTTCATTTACTCAGAATTATTATTGGATTATTTTTAGAATTTATTAATACAAGAACTATTTTTATTTTTAATTGATCCTTTTGATTATTATTTATCATGTCTTTCAATATTTCCCTTTCTTATTTCGTGGATTTTACAATCATAATGAGCGAGTAATTCCATAACTTGATTGGGAGTTGATTGAAAGGAGGACCTTGAGTTAGATGCTCAAGAGTAAAATTATAGTTGGGTTTCGCGTTGGGTCGCCCTCTAATCACTGACACTAGTCCTTCCCAAGGGAGAGGATTAGAACTGGTGAATAGAAATTGACTTCCAACTTGCTTAACTTTCCTTTATCTGGTAAAGGATAACTGAGCAGGCAACCTTTAATTATCACTTTTATCTTGGGAGAACTCCATCAAGGATAGGGCTTCCAACTAATCTACTCCCGGTCAAGGTTTTTATTTAAATTACATAAATTCTCTGATTTAATTTTCTGTTTATCAACTCAACCATTTTTAGAAAACATCTTATTAATAAAATAGCACATCTTTCTGCAACTCATTAGGAGACGACCTGGGATTCATACTCCCAGTATTTTAATTTTAATTTTGTGACAACCCCTTCTAAATTGATAAGCATATTTTTGGATGGTTAAGAACTGTACTTGCAACGTATCTCTTATAATAATTTCTTAGCTCGCCAATTTCCGCCACGTCAGCGTTCAATGCCAGCTTCCTGCTCCATATAGTGCGTTGAACGCCCTTTAGGGACTCCTTTCCTGGCGTTCAACACCAGGTCTCTGCTCCCTCTTGGGTGTTGAACGCCCATTAGGGACTCCTCCCTTGGCGTTTAACGCTAGCTTCCTTACCCATTTGGTGTGTTGAGCGCCCCTCTTGCCGCCTTGTCTGGCGTTCAACGCCAGCAAGGGGTCTACTCCAAGGTGTTTTCTGTTTCCATCTCAGAATGTCCCTGTCTCTGACTACTGTACATGATCACAAACTTAAAGAAACATTTATGAAAATAAACTAATATTAGAGAAATAAACTTGAAGAAAAACAGAAATACCCTAGTTATGGTTTAGGTTGCCTCCCAACAAGTGCTTCTTTAACGTCACTAGCTTGACGGTCAGCCCCTTTACATGGATGGATAGGGGCTCAAAATTTCTCCCCTTACAGTAAACTTCTTTCCTATGCTCTTATGGATGACCTCCACGTGTTCTAGAGATAGGATATTGTTCACAGTGTGTAGAATCACTGGGCTATCTATGAAGACAACTCTCATGCTAGGTGAGAGGCCTTCAATGGGGATTTTCTTATCCCTCCAACCTTTAGGTACCTTTCCCTTAGTACCTTCATTCTCATTACTTGATGATGGTTTCTCAACACAAAACTTAGATTTGGTGTCTGGGGGCTCTGTAAAGCTCTGCACAAAGAGAGAGGGTTGGAACACTAAGTGTTGCACAGTTGTCTCTTCTTTAGGGAGGGAGTTAGGTTTAGGCATCTTGAACAAGATGTGATCTTTCCATAACTGCAGAACGAGCTCTCCCCTTGCCACATCAATTATGGCATTGGCAGTGGCTAGGAAAGGTCTTCCAAGGATGATGGATTCATCCTCGTCCTCTCCAGTATCTAAGATTATAAAATCTGTAGGGATGTAAAAATTTTCAACCTTTACTAAAACATCCTCTACCAGACCATATGTCTTTGTCAGTGATTTGTCTGCCATCTCCAATAAGATTTTGGCAACTTGCACCTCAAAAATTTCAAGCCTCTCCATTACAGAGAGAGGCATGAGGTTTATGCTCGACCCTAGGTTGTATAAAGCCTTCTCAAAGGTAATTGCTCCTATGGTGCCGGAGATTAAGAAGCATCCAGGATCCAGCAGCTTCTGAGGTAGTTTCTTCTGAACCAAGGCATTAAGTTCCTTGGTGAGCATTGGAGGTTCGTCCTCCAATGTCTCTATTCCAAATAATTTGGCATTCAGCTTCATCAGAGTTCCTAAGTACCGAGCAACTTGCTCTTCCCTAGTTTCCTCTTTTTCATCAGAGGAGGAGTATTCTTCAAATTCTATAATCTGCTGGTGCATGAATTATAAATCATACTTTTCACAACTCGTACCACTAACCAGCAAGTGCACTGGGTCGTCCAAGTAATACCTTACGTGAGTAAGGGTCGAATCCCACGGAGATTGTTGGCTTGAAGCAATCTATGGTTATCTTGTAAATCTTAGTCAGGAGATTAATAATAAAAATTACTTTTGTTTATGAGAACTAAATAACATGAATTAAAGGTTACTTGTTATGTAGTAATGGAGAATATGTTGGAGTTTTGGAGATGCTTTGTCTTCTGAATCTCTGCTTTCTCCCTGTCTTCTTCATCACGCACGCAAGGTTCCTCCTATGGCAAGCTGTGTGTTGGTGGATCACCGTTGTCAATGGCTACCATTCATCCTCTCAGTGAAAAAGGTCCAGGTGCGCTGTCACCGCACGGCTAATCATCTGTCGGTTCTCGATCATGTCGGAATAGGATCCATTGATCCTTTTGCGTCTGTCACTACGCCCAACACTCGCGAGTTTGAAGCTCGTCACAGTCATTCAATCCTTGAATCCTACTCGGAATACCACAGACAAGGTTTAGACTTTCTGGATTCTCAAGAATGCTGCCAATGGATTCTAGCTTATACCACAAAGATTCTGATTAAGGAATCCAAGAGATACTCATTCAATCGAAGGTAGAACGGAGGTGGTTGTCAGGCACGCGTTCATAGGTTGAGAATGGTGATGAGTGTCACGGATCATCACCTTCTTTATATTGAAGTGCGAATGAATATCTTAGATAGGAACAAGCGTGTTTGAATAGAAAACTGAAATAATTGCATTAATCCATCGAGACACAGCAGAGCTCCTCACCCCCAACAATGGAGTTTAGAGAATCATACCATCAAAGATTATAAAGTTCAGATCTAAAATGTCAGGAGGTACCAAATACATTTCTAAAAGTTGTTTAAATACTAAAATAGTAACCTAGGTTTACAGAAAATGAGTAAACTAAGATGGATAGTGCAAAAATCCACTTCTGGGGCCCACTTGGTGTGTGCTGGGGGCTGAGACTTAAGCTTCTCACGTGCCTGGGCTGTTTCTGGAGTTGAACACCAGGTTGTAACCTGTTTTTGGCGTTGAACCCCAACTTGTAACCTATTTCTGGCGCTGAACGCCAGACTGCAACATAGAACTGGCGTTGAACGCCAGTTTACATCGTCTATCCTTGAGCAAAGTATGGACTATTATATATTTCTGGAAATCCCTGGATGTCTACTTTCCAACCCAATTGGAAGCGCGCCAATTGGACTCATGTAGCTCCAGAAAATCCATTCCGAGTGCAGAGAGGTCAGAATCCAACAGCATCAGCAGTCCTTTTTCAGCCTGAATCAGATTTTTGCTCAGCTCCCTCAATTTCAGCAAGAAAATATCTGAAATTACAGAAAAACACACAAACTCATAGTAAAGTCCAGAAATGTGATTTTTATTTAAAAACTAATAAAAATATAATAAAAAGTGACTAAAACATATTAAAAACTACCTAAAAACAATGCCAAAAAGCGTATAAATTATCCGCTCATCACAACACCAAACTTAAATTGTTGCTTGTCCCCAAGCAACTAAAAATAAAGTAGGATAAAAAGAAGAGAATATACAATGAATTCCAAAAACATCTATGAAGATCAATCTTAGTTAGATGAGCGGGGCTATTAGCTTTTTGCTTCTGAACAGTTTTGGCATCTCACTTTATCCTTTGAAGTTCAGAATGATTGGTATCTATAGAAACTCAGAATTCAGATAGTGTTATTGATTTTCTAAGTTCAGTATCTTGATTCTTGAACACAGCTACTTTATGAGTCTTGGCCGTGGCCCTAAGCACTCTGTTTTCCAGTATTACCACCGGATACATACATGCCACAGACATATAACTGGGTGAACCTTTTCAGATTGTGACTCAGCTTTGCTAAAGTCCCCAATTAGAGGTGTCCAGGGTTCTTAAGCACACTCTGTCTTTGCTTTGGACCTCGACTTTAACCGCTTAGTCTCAAGTTTTCACTTGACACCTTCACGCCACAAGCACATGGTTAGGGACAGCTTGGTTTAGCCGCTTAGGCCAGGATTTTATTCCTTTAGGCCCTCCTATCCACTGATGCTCAAAGCCTTGGATCTTTTTTATTACCCTTACCTTTTGGTTTTAAGGGCTATTGGCTTTTTGCTCTTGCCTTTTGGTTTAAAGAGCTTTTGACTTTTTCTACTTGCTTTTTCTTTTTCTTGCTCCCTCTCTTTTTTTTTTTTTTGCATTTTTTTCTGCAAGCTTTGTTCTTCACTGCTTTTTCTTGCTTCAAGAATCATTTTTATGATTTTGCAGATTATCAAATAACATTTCTCCTTTTTCATCATTCTTTCAAGAGCCAACAATTTTAACATTCATAAACAACAAAATCACAAGACATATGCACTGTTCAAGCATTCATTTAGAAAACAAAAATTATTACCACCATATCAAAATAATTAAACTATTTTAAAATTCGAAATTCATGTATTTCTTTTTCTTTTTCAGAAAATAATTTTCATTTAAGAAAGGTGATGGATTCATAGGACATTCATATCTTTAAGACATAGACACTTAGATACTAGTGATCATATAGTAAAGACACAAACATAATTAAACATGAAGCATAGTAAACGAAAAACAGGAAAATAAGAACAAGGAGATTAAGGAATGGGTCCACCTTAATAAGGGTGGCGTCTTCCTCTTCTTGAAGAACCAATGGTGCTCTTGAGCTTCTCTATGTCTCTTCCTTGCCTTTGTTGCTCCTCCCTCATAGCTCTTTGATCTGCAGTCAATTGCTCTACCACTGAATTATGGAAAAACAAAAAACAATGCTTTTACCATACCAAACTTAAAAGGTTTGCTCGTCCTCGAGCAAAAGAAGAAAGAAGTGGAGAAGATGGAGGAGATGGAGGTTTGTGAATGGGTGGGTTTGGGAGGGGAATGGTTTGAATTTGAATGGTGAGGTAGGCAGAGATCCTGTGGGGTCCACAGATCCTGTGGGGATCCTGTGAGGTCCACAGATCCAGAGGGGTTAAGGATGTATCATCCCTGCTCCTATTAGGCGTGTAAACGCCCCTACAGTGCAATCTTGGCGTTTAACGCCAGACCGCTGCCTGTTTCTGGCGTTAAACACCCAAATGTAGCCTGTTTCTGGCGTTTAACGCCAGGTTGATGCTTGTTTCTGGCGTTTAAACGCCAGAATGCTCTTCCTCCAGGGTGTGCTATTTTTAATGCTGTTTTTCATTCTGTTTTTGCCTTTTCAGTAGTTTTTGTGACTTTACATGATCATCAACCTAAAGAAAACATAAAATAGCAATGGAAAATAAATAGATATAATTAAATAACATTGGGTTGCTTCCCAACAAGCGCTTCTTTAATGTCAATAGCTTGACAGTGAGCTCTCATGGAGCCTCACAGATAATCAGAGCAAGGTTGGGACCTCCCAACACCAAACTTAGAGTTTGGTTGTGGCCTCCCAACACCAAACTTAGAGTTTGACTGTGGGTGCTTTGGTTGACTCTGTAGTGAGAGAAACTTTTCATGATTCCTCTCCATGGTTACAGAAGGAGAACCTTGAGTCTTGTAGTTTACAATGTCTGCAAACCATGGAGCTTCCTGAATAGCAAACAATTGCTCATCCGGAAAGGTTTCAAAGATCTCAGTAGGAGGGAGGGATGCTCCTGCTACTGGTTCTATCTGGGACAGGTGATCAGCTACTTGATTCTCTGTCCCTTTTCTGTCTCTTATTTCTATATCAAACTCTTGCAGAAGCAACACCCATCTTATGAGCCTGGGCTTTGAATCCTGCTTTGTGAGTAGATATTTAAGAGCAGCATGGTCAGTGTACACAATCACTTTTGATCCTACTAAGTATGATCTAAACTTGTCAATGGCATAAGCCACTACAAGTAATTCTTTTTCTGTGGTTGTGTAATTTTTCTGGACATTATTTAAGACACTGCTAGCATAATAAATGACATGCAGAAGCTTGTTATGCCTCTGTCCCAATACTGCACCAATGGTATGGTCACTGGCATCACGCATTAGTTCGAATGGTAATGTCCAGTCTGGTGCAGAAATAACTGGTGTTGTGACCAGCTTAGCTTTCAGGGTCTCAAACGCCTGCAGACACTCTGTGTCAAACACAAATGGCGTGTCAGCAGCTAGCAGATTGCTCAGAGGTTTTGCAATTTTTGAAAAATCCTTTATAAACCTCCTATAGAATCCTGCATGCCCCAGAAAGCTTCTGATTGCCTTAACATTGGTAGGTGGTGGTAATTTTTCAATTACCTCTACCTTAGCTTGATCCACCTCTATTCCCTTGTTCGAAATTTTATGCCCAAGGACAATTCCTTCAGTCACCAAAAAGTGACATTTTTCCCAATTTAGAACCAGGTTAGTCTCTTGGCATCTTTTCAGAACAAGTGCTAGATGGTTAAGACAGGAGCTAAATGAGTCTCCAAATACTGAGAAGTCATCCATGAAGACTTCCAAAAATTTCTCTACCATATCAAAGAAGATAGAGAGCATGCACCTCTGAAAGGTTGCAGGTGCATTGCACAGACCAAAAGGCATTCTTCTGTATGCAAATACTCTAGATGGACATGTGAATGCTGTTTTCTCTTGGTCCTGAGGATCTACTGCAATTTGGTTGTAACCTGAATAGCCATCCAAAAAGCAGTAGTATTCATGACCTGCTAGTCTTTCTAGCATCTTGTCTATGAATGGTAAAGGGAAGTGATCCTTCCTGGTGGCTGTATTGAGCCTTCTGTAGTCTATACACATACGCCACCCTGTAACTGTTCTTGTAGGAACCAGTTCATTTTTTCATTATGAACCACTGTCATACCTCCCTTTTTAGGGACAACATGGACAGGACTCACCCAGGGGCTATCAGAAATAGGATAAATAATCCCAGCCTCTAGTAACTTAGTGACCTCTTTCTGCACCACTTCCTTCATGGCTGGATTTAGCCGCCTCTGTGGTTGAACCACTGGCTTAGCATCATCCTCCAACAGGATCTTGTGCATGCATCCTGCTGGGCTGATGCCCTTAAGGTCACTTATGGACCACCCAAGAGCTGTATTGTGTGTCCTTAGCACTTGAAGTAGCGCTTCCTCTTCCAGGAGATTTAAAGCAGAGCTTATGATCACTGGAAAAGTGTCTCCTTCTCCAAGAAATGCATATTTCAGGGATGGTGGTAATGGTTTGAGCTCGGTTTTAGGAGGTTTTTCCTCTTCCTGAGGAAGTTTCAGAGGCTCTTTCAATTCCTCTGAATCCTCCAGATCAGGCTGAACATCTTAAAAAATGTCCTCTAGCTCTGATTCGAGACTCTTAGTCATATTGACCTCTTCCACCAGGGAGTCAATAATATCAACGCTCAGGCAGTCGTCTGATGTGTCTGGATGTTGCATAGCTTTGACAACATTCAACTTAAATTCATCCTCATTGACTCTCAGGGTTATCTCCCCTTTTTGGACGTCAATGAGGGTTCGTCCAGTTGCTAAGAATGGTCTTCCTAGAATGAGAGTTGCACTCTTGTGCTTCTCTATTTCCAGCACTACAAAGTCAGTAGGGAAGGCAAATGGACCAACCTTGACAATCATATCCTCAATTATGCCTGATGGGTATTTAATGGAGCCATCAGCAAGTTGAAGACAGATCCTGGTTGGTTTGACCTCTTCAGTCAAGCCAAGCTTTCTGATAGTGGATGCAGGGATTAGGTTGATACTTGCCCCAAGATCACATAAAGCTGTCTTGGTGCAATTACCCTCTAATATGCATGGTATCATAAAGCTCTCGGGATCTTTAAGCTTTTCTGGGAAGCTTTTCAGAATGACTGCACTGCATTCTTCAGTGAGGAGAACTCTTTTAGTTTCTCTCCAATCCTTCTTATGACTCAAGATATCTTTCATGAACTTGGCATAAGAGGGTATTTGCTCAAGTGCCTCTGCAAACGGAATCTTTATTTCAAGAGTCCTAAGATAGTCTGCAAAGCGAGCAAATTGCTTATCCTGCTCCTCCTGGCGGAGTTTTTGAGGATAAGGTATCTTGGCTTTGTACTCCTCAACCTTAGTTGCTGCAGGTTTATTTCCTACAGAAGTGGTTGGGAAAGCCTTTTTAGAGGGGTTGTTATCAGCACTTGTGTGTGTCTGATCCCTCACTGGCGTTTGAATGCCAAGGTTGGAAGCTTGATTGGTGTTGGACGCCAACTTCCTACCTGTTTCTGGCATTTGAACGCCAAAACTGAGCTTCCATTGGGCGTTTGACGCCAGCTCCTTTCCTGTTCCTGGCATTTGAACGCCAGAACTGTGCGTGGGTTGGGCATTTAATGCCAACTTTGCACCCTTTTCTGGCGTTTGAACGCCAGAGTTATTCCTCTCTGGGCTCTTACTGTCCTCAGAGGGATTTTGGATAGTATTTTGCTCATCCTCTATCAGTTGTTCTTTTCTTGGCTTTCTGCTGCTCTGAAGTGAGGTATTTAATATTTTCCCACTTCTTAATTGAACTGCTTGGCACTCTTCTGTTATTTATTTTGATAACTGCTGTTTTATTTGCTTCAACTGTACTTCCATATTCATATTAGCCATTCTTGTGTCTTGTAGTATCTCCTTGAATTCGGCTAGCTGTTTTATTAGAAAAACTAATTGCTGATTGAATTTAGTAACTTGTTCTGCAGGACTGAGTTCAGCAGTTACTGTTTTAGCCTCTTCTTTCATGGAAGACTCACTACTTAGGTACAGATGCTGATTTCTGGCAATTGTATCAATGAGCTCTTGAGCTTCTTCAATTGTCTTTCTCATGTGTATAGATCCACCAGCTGAGTGGTCCAAAGACATCTGAGCTTTCTCTGTAAGCCCATAATAGAAGATGTCTAACTGCACCCACTCCGAAAATATTTCAGAGGGGTATTTTCTTAGCATCTCTATGTATCTCTCCCAGGCATCATAAAGAGATTCATTATCTCCTTGTTTAAAGCTTTGGATGTCCAGCCTTAGCTGTGTCATCCGTTTTGGAGGGAAGTATTGATTCAGGAATTTTTCTGACAGCTGTTTCCATGTCCTTATGCTAGCCTTAGGTTGGTTATTTAACCACCTCTTAGCTTGGTCTTTTACAGCAAATAGAAACAGTAATAATCTGTAGACATCCTGATCTACTTCCTTATCATGCACTGTGTCAGCAATCTGTAAAAACTGTGCCAGAAACTCTGTAGGTTCTTCCTGTGGAAGACCGGAATACTGGCAACTTTGCTGCACCATGATAATAAGCTGAGGATTTAACTCAAAGCTACTGACTCCAATGGAGGGTATACAGATACTACTCCCATATGAAGCAGTAGTGGGGTTAGCATACGACCCCAGAGTCCTTCTGGACTGTTCATTTCCACTTAGATCCATGACGGAGAAAGGGAGATGATGTGAATTGCAAGTAAAATATATTTTTAAATTTTTTTTTGAAAACCAAAATTAAAATAAAATAAAATAAAAAAATTGACTATATTTTCGAAAATTAGAAGAAAAATAAATAAAAGAAAATTAAAAACTAAATTAATTAATTAAAAAGATTTGAAAAAGATGTGGGTGAGGATTTTCGAAAAAAATGAAGAGAGAGAAATTGGTTAGGAAGTTTTGAAAAAGATATGTCTTAAAATTAAAGATACTTGTAAGAAAATAAAATAAAATAAAAAAAAAAGATATGAAAAAGATTTGATTTTAAGATTTGAGATTAGAAAAGATAAGATAAGCTAGGTAAGAGAAGATAAGGAATTTAAATTAAAAAGTTTTGAAATTTAAATTTTAAATTTGAAAATTAAATTTTGAAATTTGAAATTTGAAATTTGAAATTTGAAATTTGAAATTTGAAATTTGAAATTTGAAATTTGAAATTTGAAATTTGAAATTTTGAAAATTGAAATTTGAAAATTGAATTTTGAAAGTTGAAATTTGAAAACTGAATTTTGAATTTTCGAAAAAGTCAATAATATAAGATAAGGATTTGAAAAAGATTTAAATTTTGAAAAGATTTGATTTTTAAATTTGAAAATTAGATTTTGAATTTTAAATTTTGAAATTTAAATTTTGAAATTTTGAAAGTTGAAATTTGAAATTTGAAATAAGATAAGATAAAATTTTGAAAAAGATATTATTTTTTTGAAAAAAAAATTGAATTTTGAAATTTTTAAAACTAAGATAAGATAAAATAGAAATTTTAAAATAAAAATCTGAATTTTTTTAAAAAAATTTCGAATATTTGCTCAAAAATAGTTAGAGAAGATATTTTTTTGATTTTTGAATTTTATGATGAAAAAGAAAAACATACAAAAGACACACAACTTAAAATTTTTAGATCTAATGCTCCTTGTTTTCGAAAATTTTGAAGGGAAAACACCAAAGAACACCAAACTTAAAAATTTTAAGATCAAAACACAAGGAAGACTCAAGAACACTTTGAAGACTCACAAGAACAACAAGAACATGAAGAAAGAACACCAAACTTAAAATTTTTAGAAAACCTCAATAAAATTTTCGAAAATTATAGAAAGATTAACAAGAAAACACCAAACTTAAAGTTTGGCACAAGATTTAATCAAAGAAAAATTATTTTTGAAAAAAAAGATTTTAAAAAGAAGATACCCAATTACCAAGAACATAAACCAATGCTCTAGCCAATTGAGCTGTAAATGTAACACTTGTTTTAAAGAAGTATTTTTTTTAATAACTAAGAATAAAAATTTTCGAAAACTAATGTTTTGAAAAAGCACAAGAAAAACAAGAAAAGAAACAGAACAAGAAAAACTAAAGATCAAACAAGAAAAATAAACAAGAACAACTTGAAGATCCAGGAAAAACAAAGAACACAAATTCGAAAATTTAAAGGAAAATATAAAATATGCAATTGACACCAAACATAAAATATAAAACTAAACTCAAACAGAAAAACTCAATTATTAGTAAAAAAAAATAAAATTTTGAAAAACTTTTGGAAAAGAAAATAAGGGTTCTAAAATTTTAACAAGAACAATAATAAAAGACTCAAAGATAAATCACAGATTAATAAAGAAAAATAAAAATTTTTTAAAGAATTTTTTTTTTTTGAAAAGAAAGTAAAAGACTCTGACCCAAAAGACAAAATCTTCCTAATCTAAGCAACAGGATGAACCGTCAGTTGTTCAAACTCGAACAATCCCTGGTAACGGCATCAAAAACTTGGTGCACGAATTGTAAATCACACTTTTCACAACTCGTACCACTAACCAGCAAGTGCACTGGGTCGTCCAAGTAATACCTTACGTGAGTAAGGGTCGAATCCCACGGAGATTGTTGGCTTGAAGCAATCTATGGTTATCTTGTAAATCTTAGTCAGGAGATTAATAATAAAAATTATTTTTGTTTATGAGAACTAAATAACATGAATTAAAGGTTACTTGTTATGCAGTATTGGAGAATATGTTGGAGTTTTGGAGATGCTTTGTCTTCTGAATCTCTGCTTTCTCCGTGTCTTCTTCTTCACGCACGCAAGGTTCCTCCTATGGCAAGCTGTATGTTGGTGGATCACCGTTGTCAATGGCTACCATCCGTCCTCTCAGCGAAAATGGTCCAGGTGCGCTGTCACCGCACGGCTAATCATCTGTCGGTTCTCGTTCATGTCGGAATAGGATCCATTGATCCTTTTGCATCTGTCACTATGCCTAACACTCGCGAGTTTGAAGCTCTTCACAGTCATTCAATCCTTGAATCCTACTCGAAATACCACAGACAAGGTTTAGACTTTCCAGATTCTCAAGAATGATGCCAATGGATTCTAGCTTATACCACGAAGATTCTGATTAAGGAATCCAAGAGATACTCATTCAATCGAAGGTAGAACGGAGGTGGTTGTCAGGCACACGTTCATAGGTTGAGAATGGTGATGAGTGTCACGCATCATCACCTTCTTTATATTGAAGTGCGAATGAATATCTTAGATAGGAACAAGCGTGTTTGAATAGAAAACTGAAATAATTGCATTAATCCATCGAGACACAGCAGAGCTCCTCACCCCCCAACAATGGAGTTTAGAGACTCATACCGTCAAAGATTATAAAGTTCAGATCTAAAATGTCATGAGGTACCAAATAAGTTTCTAAAAGTTGTTTAAATACTAAACTAGTAACCTAGGTTTACAGAAAATGAGTAAACTAAGATGGATAGTGCAAAAATTCACTTTTGGGACCCACTTGGTGTGTGCTGGGGGCTGAGACTTAAGCTTCTCACGTGCCTGGGCTGTTTTTGGAGTTGAATGCCAGGTTGTAACCTGTTTCTGGCGTTGAACTCCAACTTGTACCCTGTTTCTGGCGCTGAACGCCAGACTGCAACATGGAATTGGCGTTGAATGCCAGTTTACGTCATCTATCCTTGAGCAAAGTATAGACTATTATATATTGTTGGAAAGCCCTGGATGTCTACTTTCCAACCCAATTGGAAGCGCGCCAATTGGACTCATGTAGCTCCAGAAAATTCATTCTGAGTGCAGAGAGGTCAGAATCCAACAGCATCAGCAGTCCTTTTTCAGCCTGAATTAGATTTTTGCTCAGCTCCCTCAATTTCAGCCAGAAAATACCTGAAATTACAGAAAAATACACAAAATCATAGTAAAGTCCAAAAATATGATTTTTATTTAAAAAATAATAAAAATATAATAAAAAGTGACTAAAACATATTAAAAACTACCTAAAAATAATGCCAAAAAGCGTATAAATTATCTGCTCATCATCTGCATCAAGGCATTCAACGAAACCTCTATGGTCTCCTCATGAGCCTTGGGTCCCTTTAGTTCAACAGGAGGGTCCTTAGGGGGTGTTACACGCCCAGCTACTCCTATTGTGGCATTCAACGCCAGGACTTGCCCCTCTTTGGGCGTTGGACTCCCAGCTACTCCATTGCTGGCATTCAACACTAGAGCATCGCCTTTAGATTCGGCCTCTTTTTCTACAGTGATGGCCTTGCACTCTTCTCTTGGGCTAACTTCAGTGTTACTTGGGAGAGTGTCAGGAGGGGTCTCAGAGATCCTCTTAGTCAGCTTACCAATCTGTACCTCTAAATTCCTAATGGAGGAACTTGTTTCAATAATGAAACTATGAGTGGTCTTAGAGAGATCGGAGACTATAGTGGCTAAGTCAGAGAGGCTATTCTTAGAAGTCTCCATCTGTTGCTGAGAAGGTGGGAATGGTCCGTTATTGAACGTATTCTGGTTCCTTCCACCTTGGTTGTTATTGAAGCCTTGTTGAGACTTCTGTTGATCCCTCCATGAAAAGTTGGGATGATGCCTCCATGATGAGTGGTAGGTGTTTCCATAAGACTCATTGTTGGGATTTCCTAAATAGTTAACCTCATCCATCATGGGTTGATCTGGATCATAAGCATCTCCTTCATAGGAGGCTTCTTGAGTGCTGCCAGCTGCAGCTTGTAATCCATCATGTTGACCTGTTGGGTTAGGATCTTGTTCTGAGCCAATATGGCATTCAGAGTGTCAACCTCCAAGACTCTTCTCTTATGAGCTACCCTATTGATTACATGGTTCCTCTCAGAAGTGTACATAAATTGGTTGTTGGCAACCATGTCAATGAGTTCCTGTGCCTCTTTAGGCGTTTTCTTCAAGTGGAGTGAAACACCAGCAAAGTGGTCCATTTCCACGTTGGACAATTCAGAAAGGCCATCATAGAAGATATCTAGCATGGTCCAGTCTGAAATCATGTTAGGAGGGCGCCTTCTGATCAGTTGCTTGTACCTCTCCCATGCTTTATAGAGGGATTCACCTTCTTTCTGTCTGAAGGTCTGAACTTCCACCCTAAGCTTGCTCAGCTTCTCAGAGGGAAAGAACTTGGTCAAGAATGCATTGACCACCTTCTCCCAAGAGTCTAGGCTTTCCTTACGCTGAGAGTCCAGCCATAACCTAGCTCTGTCCCTTACAGCAAAGGGGAAAAGCATAAGCTTGTAAATCTCTGGATCCACTCTATTAGTCTTAATAGTATCATAGATCTGCAAGAAATTAGAGATGAATCTGTTGGGATCTTCCTGTGGAAGTCCATGAAACTGGCAGTTCTGTTGAACTAGAGTGACCAGTTGAGATTTCAGCTCAAAATTATTTACACTGATGGCAGGTATAGAAATGCTGCGGCCATAGAAGTCAGAAGTGGGTGCAATAAAGTTACCTACAACCTTCTTTGCGTCTCCTCTGTCATTTGGGTTGGCTGCCATGATTGTATTCTCAGCTTCTTGTTCGAAAAGCTCTATGAGGTTTTCTCCGGAGTGTTATGCTCTAATTTGTTGTAAACGCCTCCTTAGAGTCCTCTCAGGTTCAGGATCAGGATTAAAGAGATGTTCTTTATCCCTGTTTCTGCTCATAAACAAAAAGAAAGAATGTAAGGAGAGAAGAAGAAAGGATTCTCTATGTCAGAGTGTAGAGGTCCTTTGTTAGAAAGATAGGTTAAGAGGAAAAGAAAAGAAGATGTCCTTTAATAAGGATAGTTTTCGAAAATCAATAAAGAGAAAAGAGGAGATATTTTCGAAAATAGAGAGGGGAAGAGAGATGAAATTTTCAAAAAAGGAGAAAGAGAAAGTAGTTAGGAGGTTTTGAAAACGAAGAAAGAGAAAGGAAATAGAAAGAGAATAAGGTAAAACAAGTAACTAACTAACCAACAAGAATTGAAAATAAAAAATTTGATTTTGAAATTCAATTTTAAAAGAAAGCGGAGAATTAAAATTTAAAAGTTTTAAATTTAAAAAGAAGATAAGATAAGTAAGTTTTAAAGTTTTAAAAAGACAGATAAGATAAAGATTTGAAAAGATTAAGAAAGATAAGATTTAAAAATTAAAAATTTTGAAAATTAAGCTTTAAAAGATAGTAAAAATTTGAAAAGATAAGATTATGAAAGTTTAAAATTTTAAAAGAAGATAAGATAAGAGGGATTTAAAGTAAATAAATATGATAAAGATTTGAAAAGATTTTGAATTTTGAAAAGATTTGATTTTGAAATTTTAAATAAAAATAAGATAAAATAAGATATATGAAATTTAAAGAAAGATACACAAAAGATAAGATAAAGATTTGAAAAAGATTTGAAATGATAAGATTTGAAATTAAAATTTAAACTTCACTAACAAGAAAGACACTAAACTTAAAATTTTTAAATCAAGATAAGAAAAGATAGCAAGATTTTCGAAAATTTAAACAATGATAAAAGAAATATTTTTTTGATTTTCAATTTTTTAAGAAAAAGAAAAACAACTAAAAGACACCAAACTTAAAAATTTAAGATCAAATGACACTAATTTTCAAAAATTAAAGGAAAAACAACTAAAAGACACCAAACTTAAAATTTTTTGAATCAAACAAGAAAGATTACCAAGAAAAATTCGAACACAATGAAGAACACTCAAGAACAATTTTCAAAAATTTAAAGAAAAAGATGAAAACAGATGGGACACCAAACTTAAAAACTGACACAAGACTCACACAAAAGATAAAGGTTACTAAAGAAAAGAAAAGCTTTTGGAAAATTTTTGAAAAAGAAAACAAAAGACACAATTAAAAGAGTAACTAAACCCTAAAGAATACCTAATCTAAGCAACAAGATAGTCCGGTAGTTTGTCAAAGTCGAACAATCCCCGACAACGGCGCCAAAAACTTGGTGCGCGAAATTGAACTCTGCACAACTGAACCGGAAAGTGCACCGGGTCGTCCAAGTAATATCTCAGGTGAGTGAGGGTCGAATCCTACAGAGATTGTTAGATTGAGCAAGCAATGTCTATCTTGTAGATCTTAGTCAGGTGATTAGAAAAGATGGTTGTTTGTTTGAAGCGTAAATAAAATAGTAAAGAAAATGAAATACCATATTAGTGTAAAAGCAATGATAGATATTCAGTTAAGGCTTCGGAGATGCGTATTCTTTCCGGATTAACTTTTCTTACTATCTACTTCAATAACGAATGATTCATTCAATGACAGTCGTATTTGACTAGCTCATGTAGCATCCTTATCAAGTTAGTCTCTTCTAAACTATAGCAGTCCACCATATCCGAGCAACTCATGTAGCATCCTCATCAAGTTAACTCATGGCTTTCCACCATATCCGAAGGTGAAACTCTAAGCAATCCACTCCCCTTCGTGATCCTACTTAAAATGCCATAGACATGGTCAGATCTTCCAGATCAGGGAACGCTGCTTCTCAAACTCTAGCCTTAATGCCACAGAGACCTCAGTAACCCACGGTCAACGGAATTTTATGTCACATATCCAAAGTCGCCCAGGCACACTCTTGGAATCCGCAGTGCACTCTCTAGCTGTGGTTCAATGCTATCCGGGTCAGGACTCACACGGAACCCATGTAGAACAAGGATGATTGTCACGGGTCATCCTCAATTCATGAGATGAAGACTGAAAATGCACAAGAGAATAGAATCAAACGTGTATTGAAATAGAAACAGTAATATTATTATTCCATGAGAATCAATGGTGAAGGGTCGATTCGCATGTGGGTTAGGAACTTGGTTATCCAAAGAAACAGATTTTTTTAACATTGTAAGTATAGTCCTAAGCCGATGAATTGGCCTCTCCAATCAAATTGGAAATTCATAAGATATGTCAAAAGTAAAACCAAATTAAAACCGAGAGTATTAGACTCCCGAGTCGTCTCCCTAGGAGCACTTTAGAACAACGAGTGTGCAATTTTGGTTGTATTGATCAACGGTTTTTGAATGAAGAAATGAACATATAAAGCAATAAAAGAACATGCAAAATTGTAATGATTGAACTAATTAAGAAATTAAAGAACCGACTATGCAATATTAAGAAGTAAAGTATAAAAGAAATCAACATATAAAGGTATAAAAGATTGAAAGCATCAAAAAGAGTCTTGGCTTGGAGTGAGCTAAGAGTCCTTTCGTTGTTGAAACCATAACTATGACAATTATGATGGATTAGTCTCACTTGATCAACCCTCACATCGGAAAGTAAGTTAAATGAGCATAAGTGTCCTTAACCCACAAATCCTAAATTGCTTGCTAATTACCTTAGCAACAAATTAGCGTTAGTGGGAACAAGAACAATTAACAACCCAAGAATTGAAACTAAATGTTGGACATTCAAACTCTAGGAACCCAATTGCTCACTTTACCCAAGCCAAGAGCCAAAAATTTAGCCTAAAACCATGTTTGACATTTTGTCAAACACTTGGTGGGCAAAAAGCTTAAACATGAGAAAAATGAGTAAAGGCTTGAAACTAAAAGCAACAATGAAACTCAATCAACAAGAATAACACAAGAAAGCATATAATCAACATCCAACATCAAACTCATCAACAAGAAATTGAAATTGCAAGAGAGAAGCAAAATTGAACTATAACTTGAATTAGAAGAAAGAGTAACGACAATGTAACTATAAAGAGTAATGACAAGAAAATACTTACAATGAAAGTGATAAACTACTATTTTATGGTTTATCTTGTGCTCAATTGAGTGGTTTTTATCAACTCTTTACCCACTTATGCATACTATTTGCATGGTTTTACATTTGCCTTCCTAATTATGTGCTTTGATTGAAAACATGCTTCTTTGACCTTTAGTTCCCTATGTTTAATCCTCTCTTATTACCATTAGATGCCTTGATATGTGTGTTAAGTGATTTCAGAGATTATAGGACAGGAATGGCTCAGATGATGGAAAGGAAGCATGCAAAAGTGAAAGGAATACAAGAAGTTGGAGAAATTACTAAACTGTCCAGCCTGACCTCTTCGCACTCAAACGGCTATAACTTTAGCTACAGAGGTCCAAACCACACGGTTTCAGTTGCGTTAGAAAGCTAACGTCCGGCGCTTCGATTTCATATATAATATGCTATGTTTGCTCTGATGCTAGGCGACGCGGTTGCATAATCCACACGGACGCGTCGCAGTGACAAAAAACCAGCATGGCAGATTTCTTCTCCAGCGATTTCTTGGCTGTTTTCGACCTAGTTTGTGGTCCAGAAAACACAGATTAGAGGCTATAAAGTGGGGGAATGCATCCATTCATAAAAAAGCTTTCACATTCACAATTTTAGGAGTAGATGTAGTTTTAGAAAGAGAGGTTCTCTCCTCTCTCTTAGGATTAGGATTTAGGATTCCTCTTAGTTTTAGGAGTGACTCTCAATCTCAGGTTCAATGTTCTTTTATTTATTTTCTCAATTTAATTTATGAACTCTTCCATGTTACATTTGATATCTTTATTAGTGCTAATTGAAGTATTTCAGAATTACGATTGCTCTCTTTAATTTATGTATTCAAATTATTTTCATTCAAGTAGATTCTCTTCTCTTTTGGCTTTGGTTGAGTCATTGGAGACACTTGAGTTATCAAACTCATTGTTGATTGAAAATTGGATTTCTTCATTTCATTAATTCAAGTTCCAATAACTCTAGCCTTTCCCAAGGAAAGACTAGGACCTGAGGAATAAAAATTAATTCATCCACTTAACTTACCTTCATAGTTAGAGGTTAACAAAGTGGGAGAAAAATCCAATTCTCATTACAATTAATAAGGATAACCAGGATAGAACTTCCAGTTCTTATACCTTGCCAAGAGTTTATTTTACAGTTATTATTATTTTATTTTACTTGTCATTCAACATACTTTTTACCTTGATCCAAAACTCCAATTTACAACTCATAACCAATAATAAGAACATACCTCCCTGCAATTCCTTGAGAAGACGACCCGAGGTTTAAATACTTCGGTTATCAATTTATTTAGGGGTTTGTTACTTGTGACAACCAAAACGTTTGTACGAAGGGATTTCTGTTGGTTTAGAGACTATATCTACAACGTGACTGTTTTTATAAAATTCTTTACTGGCAAAAATCCCAACATCAAAATGGCGCCGTTGCCGGGGAATTGCAAAAGTATGCCTTATTATTGGTTATTGTAAATATTTGCTTTTTGCTTGTTTATTTGTTTTTATTTTTGTTTTTATTTTTTTAATAAATTAAGAGGTTATTGGTTTTTATTTAGTTATTAAAAAAAATTTTCAAAAATTTTTTCAAAAATTTAGTTATCTTATCTTATTTCAAAAATCAAATTTCAAAATTCAAATTTAAAAATTTTCAAAATTCAATTTAAAAATTTTCAAATTTCAAATTTCAAAAATTCAAATTTCAAAAATTTGAAATTCAAATTTAAAAATTCAAATTTCAAAACTTCAAAATTTAAATTTCAAAATTTAATTTTCAAATTTCAATAATCCTTTTAATTTAAAAATTGTTTTTATTTTTGTTTTTAATTTTTATTTGTTACTATGAACTCTCACCCCTTTGGCTATGAGTCTGGTTACAATTATGTTGCAGGAAGAAGAAATTACAATGAGAACAGGCATCAAGGTTGGAACAATCAAAGATGGGAGGAGCCACAAGGATTTGATAAACCCTCATGGCAACAACCACCTCCAATGGACTATCAACAACCACCACTATATGCCTATGAACACTTTCCTCAACATGACTTTGGACCACCATACTCACAAGCCCCTTTCTGCCATTCACCTCCATATGACCCTAACCCACATCCACTATACCAACCACCCTATGAACCGAATGAGCCATATATAGATCCACCCCAACCTCCATTCGATAACAATACACTCATCTCTAACATCATTGGTCTCACCTCTACACTCCAAAATCTTATATCCCGCATGAACCAACCCTCTACCTCTAATGTTCAACCCTCAAGCTCTAGTGCACTTCCTTTTCAACCACATAATGATCTTTTCATCCCATCACCACCCTCCATGGAAGAGCACCCACATCCATCAATCCAAGAACAAGATGATCCCAATTATGCTATTAATATGGAACAGGAAATAAGGAATCATCTTTGCGAATCCATACTTCATAAAGAGCTAGAGGAGGCCCTACGGGTAAAGGTAGGAGAGACCCTTGAAGATGAAAGAGCAGTTGAAAGGAGTTGTCATGGAAAGAAAATCATCGAGGATGAGTACGATTTTATACTTAAACAACTGGACAAAGCAGCAGTTATTAAAAAGGAAGAAGTGGTTGCAGACTTAAGAGATGTTGTACCTCCATTAGAAAGTCCAGTCACAGAGCCTCCTTCAATGCCCTTGGTAAGTAATGAAGAAGAGATTGAATTGGAAGAAAGCTACCAAGAGGAAGAGGTTAAAATTGAAGAAGCTTGCAAAGAGGTGGAAATTGTCCAAGAGCACAAGGGAGTGGAGCTTGAAATCACCTTGCAAAAGTTATTGGAGACCCCTCCCCCTAAGTTGCCATCATCCTTCACAACATTCAAGTGGGAAAAATTCATATCCCTTAGCTTTCTAATCCCACTTGAATATGGTCTACTGGAGACGGATGGTCCACTTAGAGCTCTTTGTGGCATTAAGAGTAAGAGAAAGATGGTTAGTGGTAAGAATTGTCCTACAAGGTTCATTATGGTTGGAAGCTTTAAGTTTAAACGCAAAGGTTGGTGTAAAGCTCAATTGAATGGGTCTGGGAAGTTTTTTGGACGCTTCAGTGAGAATTCTAAAGCTGAACCACCCGGATGGAATCATGATGCTCAACACAAAGACGGGTGTAAAAGCAAAGTTTGGGATCCTGGAGTCTGTTCTGACATTCAGCATACTGGAAGCCTGAGAACCTGTTTAAAACTGCTCAAGGGCTTTACATGCCTAGTTTGGGACCCCGGAGGCTATTGGAATCACAAACATTGGTGGAGATTCGTGGATGAATTCAAGCAAAAGCCACCATAACAGGGAGCTCACCAAATGTCCAACTTAAGGACTTTAACTAAAAGTGCTAGGTGGGAGACAACCCACCATGGTATGATCGTTCCTTTTTCATTTTTATTTAGTTTTATTTGTTTTCGAGTTTTATTTTATTTTATTACATTGAACCTGGAGTTTTGAATCACATTCATATTAACACTGCATTCTGCATTTTTTTCAGATTATAAAAAAAAAAAAAGAGAAGCACGCACGCGACGCGGCAGCATCGCTGACGCGTCCGCGTCATGTGAGAAAAATGGCTCCCACGCGACCGCGTCACTCACGCAGCCGCGTGACCTGGAAATCGACGTACGAAGGGTGCACGAACAAAAGTTGTGCGAGAGTGGTGCTGGACTGGTGCTGATGCACACGCCTTACCACACGGACGCATGGCTCACGCGTCCGCGTCATATCCTCATAATAGCCACTCACGCGATCGCATGCCCTACGCAATCGTGTCACCCTGGATTTTGGCAATACTCAGTTTCGAATAGAGAGTTATGTGAGCGCGAGGCTGCACTCGTGCCAATCGCACAAATCAGGCCACGCGTCCGCATGCTCCACGCGTCCGCGTCGCCTGACCTTATTGCGCACCACGCGACCACGTCACCCATGCGACCGCGTTACCAGCGGCGCACAGAATATCCAGATCAGCCAATTTTCTTATCTTTTCTTCTCTGATCCTAATTTCTTCTATCTTTTCTTCTTTCTTTCTTACTTTATTTCTTTCACTTCTCATTCTTCTTATCTTTCTTTTTATTTTACTTAATTTATTCGCATATTTCATTCATTACATTTTAATTTTGTGCATATTTTTATTTTTCTTTTCTAAAATTATTATTTTACCATTGGTGTTCAAATGTTCTTATTCAACTGTTATATCTTTTCTGGTATTATCTTAGTGCTTATGACTTGTTTTATTCTGATTGGGTAACATTATTTAAATCAATGCTAATCTTTTATGATACTTGCACTTCATTTGCATTGACATGAACTTATATTGATATTTCATTACCCACACTCCTTCCGTTGGTTGCATATTCTGCACCACTGGTATGCCATGGCTTCTATTGTTTTCTCACGTACATGTTGAAGCTTCCATGTAAATGAGACCATTTTCATTTGGCATTAACCCACCCATACTTCATTTATTTTCTTATCTCTATTACTGGGTTACCTTTCTTCCCTTTTTCTTTCAGGATGGCGACCCGGAAGGGAAGCGGAAGACGTTTAATAGGGAGATAGACAAGTCCATCTGCACAATCCTTAGAGAAAAGCAACAGTTGAAACAACCCGCCCACCTGCAAATCTCAGCATGCACCGAGGACGGTGCAAACTTTAAGTGTGGGGAGGTCGATACCAATCTCCGTGGGTTAGTACCTTCCTATCTCAACACCAATGTTTAAATTTTCTTTGTTACATTTGCATGTTTGTTTGATTTTATGCATTTAGTCACTACTTGGTTGAAGTAATATTTTCTTTTTCAAGAAATTTTTATAGTATTTCACTAAAAAATAATAATAATAATAATAATAATTTTTTATGTCAAAACTTGTTTGAAGTTGTATTTGGAACATGAATTATAGCTAAGAACACACAACCTGTGAGATTTTGAGCTTATTTACATGGTTACATTATTTAACCATAAATTTTTATTCTTGTGTGTTTTCTTCTTTATGATTGCAATCTCAGCTTTGTTTTAGTCTATATGTCCAATATTTAGTGTATTTACATGTTTGCATATGATTGAGGCCATTATTTGTTATTAGCTCACATATCCTAAATAAGCCTACCTTTTACATCACCCTTGTTAGCCACTTTGAACTTTTTACCCCTTCTATTTTCATAACCACATTACTAGTCTTAAGCAGAAAAACAAAATAAAAATTCCAAGTTGAATCTTTGGTTAGCTTAAGATAGATATTGTGTATAATTTAAGTGTGGGAAATTTTATGGGAACATGGGATGATATGAAAAGTAGGAAATTAAATTGAATAAGTTATTTGAAAATTTGGGAAGCATGCTCATGTGAAATTAAAATAATTAAATTACCATGTGCATTAAAAAAAATATTAAGTAATTAAATAAGGGGATATAAAAAAAAAGAGAAAGAGAAGAAAAAAAAAGAAAAAAAGAAAAAAAGAAAGAGAGAAAAGAAAGGAGAAGAAAAATAATATTATCCCAAATGAAAAATAAAAAGAATCAATGCACATGGGACAAAATTCAAAAAAAAATAAGTTTGATACATGAGCATGTAATACAAAAGTGGGAAAATTTGGGTAGCTAGATAAAACATTTTAAAATTATATAAAGTATGTATATGTTAGGTGAGATCTTAGACTAATCAAGGATTCACTTTATAAAGCTCACTTGGCCATACATATATCCTTACCTTTACCTCAGCCCCATTACAACCTTGAAAAGACCTCATGATGTTTGCATTGATACATTAAATATTGTTGATTGGTTAGATGAAGAACAAAGTTTTAGAAAGCATGACTAGAGAAGAGTAGAGTGAATTACCCTATACACTTGAGAGACTAGAGTGATATACACTACCAGTAACGGTTCAATGCTTAATTCTATGTTTCCTGCTTTCATGAGCTATCTTCTTACAAGTTTACTTGTCTTTTATTGTATTATTTGAATTAGTGAAATCCGATTCATGTTTGTCTTGGAGAACTTATTTATTTTTAACCAAGTAGGTAGAAACATTTTGCATGTAGTTGCATTCATACAAATAGGTTGCATTTCATACATTCTATCATTCCTCTTCATTCCTTTATAGCTTCTCTTGAGCTTAGCATGAGAACATGCTAATGTTTAAGTGTGGGGAGGTTGATAAACCACGATTTTATGATTTATATTGTGCTCAATTGAGTAGTTTTTATCAACTCTTTACCCACTTATGCATACTATTTGCATGGTTTTACATTTGCCTTCCTAATTATGTGCTTTGATTGAAAACATGCTTCTTTGGCCTTAAGTTCCCTATGTTTAATCCTCTCTTATTACCATTAGATTCCTTGATATGTGTGTTAAGTGATTTCAGAGATTACAGGACAGGAATGGCTCAGAGGATGGAAAGGAAGCATGCAAAAGTGGAAGGAATACAAGAAGTTGGAGAAATTGCTAAGCTGTCCAGCCTGACCTCTTCGCACTCAAATGGCTATAACTTTAGCTGCAGAGGTCCAAACGACGCCGTTCCAGTTGCATTAGAAAGCTAACATCTGGGCTTCGATTTGATATATAATATTTTATAGTTACCTTGAAGCTAGGCGACGCAGTCGCATGATCCACGCGGACGCATCGCAGTGACGAAAAACCAGCGTGGCAGATTTCTTCTCCAGCGATTTCTGGGCTGTTTTCGACCCAGTTTGCGGCTCAGAAAACACATATTAGAGGCTATAAAGTGGGGGAATACATCCATTCATAAAAAAGCTTTCACATTCATAATTTTAGGAGTAGATGTAGTTTTAGAAAGAGAGGTTCTCTCCTCTCTCTTAGGATTAGGATTCCTCTTAGTTTTAGGAGTGACTCTCAATCCCAGGTTCAATGTTCTTTTTATTTATTTTCTCAATTTAATTTATGAAATCTTCCATGTTACATTTGATATCTTTATTAGTGCTAATTGAAGTATTTCAGAATTACGATTGCTCTCTTTAATTTATGTATTCAAATTATTTTCATTCAAGTAGATTCTCTTCTCTTTTGGCTTTGGTTGAGTCATTGGAGACACTTGAGTTATCAAACTCATTGTTGATTGAAAATTGGATTTCTTCATTTCATTAATTCAAATTCCAATAACTCTAGCCTTTCCCAAGGAAAGACTAGGACCTGAGGAATAAAAATTAATTCATCCACTTAACTTACCTTCATAGTTAGAGGTTAACAAAGTGGGAGAAAAATCCAATTCTCATTACAATTAATAAGGATAACCAGGATAGAACTTCCAGTTCTTATACCTTGCCAAGAGTTTATTTTACAGTTATTATTATTTTATTTTACTTGTTATTCAACATACTTTTTACCTTGATCCAAAACCCCAATTTACAACTCATAACCAATAATAAGAACATACCTCCCTGCAATTCCTTGAGAAGACGACCCGAGGTTTAAATACTTCGGTTATCGATTTATTTAGGGGTTTGTTACTTGTGACAACCAAAACGTTTGTACGAAGTAATTTCTGTTGGTTTAGAGACTATATCTACAACGCGACTATTTTTATAAAATTCTTTACTAGCAAAAATCCCAACGTCAGAAAGCTTGCAAAATCCAAGATAAAAAATGGAAATGGCACTTGAATGTAAAACCCTAATATAAACCCTAATAGAGATGATGAAAAACTTAGAGAAAAACTAAACTAAAGCTTCCTACTACTACTCCTAAACTATACTAAATGATATGCTATGTTATGTCTTCTTTTCCTCCTCCAATATGAGCTAGAAGACTTTAGAAATGGGCCTCCAAAGCCCCCAAATCGCGAGGCACATGCTATTTTAATAAAGTCATGTGCGGACACCTGTGCGGACGCACAGATGCGTGCGTTCGCACACTTCGTGAAAAATCCAGGCCTGTGCGTACGCACAAGAAGCTGTGCGTACGCACACTATGTGATGCTTGGATGGATGCGTGACGCGCTCGATGCAATCCATGCGCTTGCTTGGGCGGCTGTGTGTACGCACAGGTAGCTGTGCGCACGCACGCGTCTCTGAGCTCATCTTCTTTGATTTCTCTTGCTTCCTCCATTTTGCTTGCTCTTCTTCCATTTTCTCCAATCCATTCCTACCTTATACACCTGAAAGCACTCACCAACAACATCAAGGCATCGAATGGAAGGCAAATGGAATAAAGTAGATTCAATTAGGTATAAAAGAGCATATTTTTATGATCAAGCACAAATTGAGAGGGGAGATCAAAAGCATGCTATTCAAGGGAATAAGTGTGAGTTTATGTGATGAAAATCCATTCAATTCTAACCAAAAATCATCAAATATGGATTCATCAATCAGCAGAACTCCTAGCCCTAACTTAGGAGGTTTAGTAGCTCATAGCTTACAGAAAGTAATGTAAAACGTGAAAAGGGATAAAGATCTCTAACAATAGTAATCTTTGTTCTATAAATAATAACCTAATAGCTAATAAGTACAAAAAGTTTGATAGACTAGACTAGAGGTGCAAAAATCCATCCTTGGGCCCACTTTGGTTGAGTACTTGAGGTGAGCTTGGCGTCCACTTGAGGAATGGGCATTTGAATGCCCATTGGGGGGGTGATTGGAACTACCTTGTTCTTTGGTGGGTGTTGAACGCCCCAAAGGGGGTGGTTCTTGGGTGTTCAACACTGGCTTATCTCCTTGGGGCGTTGAACGCCAGTAAAGGGGTAGTTTCTTGGCTTTCAATGCCCAACATGGGCAGGCTCCTTCAAAGAAAAGTATAAAAAATTATATATTTTTGGAAACATCTGGAAGTCATTTTTCCAACGCCATTAAGAACGCCTCAATTGGACCTCTATAGCTCCAGAAATGCTCATTTGAATGCATGGAGGTCAGAATCTGACAACATCTGCTACGCTTTCCTGCCTCTGAATCGAACTTTGCCAAAGCTCCTCAATTTCTACCAAAAATTACCTGAAATCATCATAAAACACAAGAACTCAAAGTAGTATCCAAAAATGTGAATTTTACACTAAAACCTATGAAATATAATAAAACTTAAACAAAACACAATTAAAACAATATGAAAATGATGGCAAAAAGCCTATAAAATATCCGCTCATCAGCTAGTAAACTTCTAGTTTACAATGGCATGTGATTCAATTGTACTAATCTTGGTATAATATAACCTAGATGAAAATGAGGGTAACTTTTCTAATATAACCTTTTTATTTGAATCATGAGTTGTGATACATAAATACTCATGATTTTTCTCATTCATTGTTTCAATATGATATCCATTTCGGCGAATATCCTTGAAACTCAATAAGTTTCTTAGAGACTTAGTAGACAATAGTGCATTATTTATTATGAATTTTGTTCCTCCAAAAAACAAAATTATAGCTCGTTCGGAGCCTTCTCTCACATTGTCCGATCTAATAATAGTATTAACGTATTCTTGTTTTGGCACAAGATGGGTAAAATATATATTACTTTTGAGAATGGTGTGCGAACTTACACTATCCGCAAGGCATACATCTTCATTATATATCCTTGCTATATTCTTCAAAGACAAATAATAATAATAATAATAATAATAAAATGAGTAGAATTATATGCGCATAAAATTATTTTCTTGATTGAAAATAATTTTCTAAGAAGTATAGTATATACTAAAAATTTTATTATTATTATCTTGACACATTTAGTAATTTTTAAATTCATAAATATTTTATTATACATCATACTTGAAATTCAGATGTATAGAAAATAAAACTTAACAATAAGTTTCTTATTTTATCTATTCACATGAATACTTAACAAACACACATAGTAAACTATTCCATCATTGATCAAATGGCCAATATTTTTTTCAGGATCTTCAAAAAAATCAGATATATCATAATGAGTGGTGTAATTTTCAACATCATTTGAAACAAAATTTGTTTCCTTTCCCTTGTCATCCTTTTTCAAGGATGCTTGATAAAGATCAACTAGGTGCCTCGGAGTATGATAGGTACGCGATTAAAGGCCCTTTCCACCACAACGGAAACACTTATCCTTTGTTGATTAATTTTGCATTGTTTCTTTCTTTATCCCACTTCTGGTGAGATCCTTTCTTGTGAACATAATTTATTTTCCTTCTATAATATTTCTTGCTACCAAAGCCTTACCATTTACCTCTTCTGGGGTTATGATTTGCCACATTTGCTTTAGAAAATGGGGCGGCGTCAGCTGAGCGCGCTTCATGATTTTTTTAAGAGCAACTCATTGTTGCGTTCAACAACAAGAAGGCAAGAAATTAGCTCAAAATATTTTTCTAAATCCTTTTTCTCGATACTGCTACTGCAGGAGCATATTCGAAACATGGAAGGTCGAGAAAGTTTTCTCTAACATATTATTATCAGTTATCTTTTTCCCACATAATTTCATTCGTGAGGTGATTTGAAACATTGCTGAATTATATTCATTTATGGATTTAAAATCCTGTAGACACAAGTGCGTCCATTCATATCAGGCTTGAGGAAGTATCACTGTCTTTTGATAATTATACCTTTCTTCAAGGTCTTTCCACAGATCTACATGATCTTTTAATGTGAGGTATTCATTTTTCAATCCTTCGTCAAGATGACGACGAAGAAAAATCATAGCTTTGGCTTTATCCTTTTGGGATGAATTATTTTAAGCCTTAATGGTATCTCCAAGATCCATTGAATCAAGATGGATTTCAGCATCTAGTATCCATGATAAATAGTTGTTTTCAGATATATCAAATGTATTGAATTCAAGATGAGAGAGATTTGACGTAATAAAAATTTGTTACTTGAGTCTTCCTAAAATTTGATCAGAGTCTCGTACTGATAACATGTTGTAAAATAAATAAATAAGGAAGATGTAATAGATATAAAATAAAAAGATGTAAATAAAAAACTCTAGTATTAATATTCACTAATATAATTATCTCAATATAACAGAGATAGTTTATATATATTTATCTACTAATATATGTAGCAACTTATTAGTAAAAGAGAAAGAAGAATAGTATATGAAGAAGGAGAGAGTGATTTTATTGTTGATTGTAGTAGCAATCAACCGAGTATTATCATATTATCATCTTTATCACAACATAAGTGTGTGTTGTATGTTATTTTATTATTATTAGTTAGCATTGTATCTTTTTTTTATTTATTAGTTAGCATTGTATCTTGTTAATTTAAATAGAATAGAGTTACCAAAATTGGGCAGAAAAACAAACAAATGGACTGAATTTTTAAAACTCATACTAGTTCAAATTGAAAACAAAAAAGCTCCAGCCCCAGACGACGTCTGATGTCCCAAGAAAAAAATGAAACCTGGTTCTATTGAATTTTCGGATTTAGATTTTTAAAATTTTAAATTTTTATTTAAAAAATTAAAATATAATCTCACACTTTGATGAGCGGATAATTTATACGCTTTTTGGCATTGTTTTTGGTATGTGTTTAGCATGTTTTAGTTAGTTTTTATTATTTTTTATTTAAAATTTACTTTTCTGGACTTTACTATGAGTTTTTGTGTTTTTTTGTGATTTCAGGTATTTTCTGGCTGAAATTGAGGGACCTGAGCAAAAATCTGATTCAGAGGCTGAAAAGGACTGCAGATGCTGTTGGATTCTGACCTCCCTTCACTCGAAGTGGATTTTCTGGAGCTCTAGAAGCCCAATTGGCGCGCTCCCAATTGCGTTGGAAAGTAGACATCCAGAGCTTTCCAGCAATATATAATAGTCTATACTTTACTCGAGATTTGATGGCCCAAACCGGCGTTCAAAGTCAGCATCAGAATTCCCAGCGTTAAACGCCGGAACTGGCACCAAAGTGGGAGTTAAACGCCCAAACTGGCACGAAAGCTGGCGTTTAACTCCAAGAGAAGTCTCTACACGAAAATTCTTGCTCATCCCAAGCACACACCAAGTGGGCCCGGAAGTGGATATTTACGTCATTTACTCATTTTTGTAAACCCTAAGCTACTAGTTCTCTATAAATAGGACCTTTTGCTATTGTATTTGCAATCGAATCTTTGAGTAGTTCTATGCTACCTTAGATCACATTTTGGGGCTGGCCTCATGGCCATGCCTAGACCATGTTCTTATGTATTTTCAACGGTGGAGTTTCTACACACCATAGATTAAGGTGTGGAGCTCTGCTATACCTCGAGTATCAATGCAATTACTATTGTTCTTCTATTCAATTCAGCTTGTTCTTGTTCTAAGATATCACTTGTTCTTCAACTTGATGAATGTGATGATCCGTGACACTCATCATCATTCTCACCTATGAACGTGTGCCTGACAACCACCTCCGTTCTACCTTCGATTGAGTGTTTATCTCTTGGATTCCTTAATCAGAATCTTTGTGGTATAAGCTAGAATTGATGGCGGCATTCTTGAGAATCCGGAAAGTCTAAACCTTGTCTGTGGTATTCCGAGTAGGATTCAAGGATTGAATGACTGTGACGAGCTTCAAACTCGTGATTGTGGGGCGTTAGTGACAGACGCAAAAGAATCACTGGATTCTATTCCGACATGATCGAGAACCGACAGATGAATAGCCGTGCTGTGACAGAGTGCGTTGAACATTTTCACTGAGAGGACGGGATTGTAGCCACTGACAACGGTGATGCCCAACATACAGCTTGCCATGGAAAGGAGTAAGAAGGATTGGATGAAGACAGTAGGAAAGCAGAGAGACAGAAGGGACAAAGCATCTTCATACGCTTATCGGAAATTCTCACCAATGAATTACATAAGTATCTCTATCTTTATTTTATGTTTTATTTATCTTTTAATCATTCATAAGTATCTATAACCATTTGAATCTGCCTGACTGAGATTTACAAGATGACCATAGCTTGCTTCATACCAACAATCTCCGTGGGATCGACCCTTACTCACGTAAGCTTTATTACTTGGTCGACCCAGTGCACTAGCTGGTTAGTTGTGCGAAGTTGTGATAAAGAGTTGAGATTACAATTGTGCGTACCATGTTGATGGCACCATTGATAATCACAATTTCGTGCACCAAGTTTTTGGCGCCGTTGCCGGGGATTTTTCGAGTTTGGACAACTGACGGTTCATCTTGTTGCTTAGATTAGGTACTTCTCCTTTTTATTTTTCGAAAAAAATTTTTCAAAAATACAAAAAGATTTTCTATTTTGTTCTTCAGAGTTTTTAAGAATGAATTCTAGAGTTTCATGATGATTTGTTGAAGTCTGGCTGGCTGAGAAGCCATGTCTAATCTTTTGGACCGAAGTTTCAACTTATCATCACAAGAGCTTGTTGATTTCTATCAATTTTGCTGTTGAAAGCAATGATCTGCTAAAGCTTGGCTGGCCATTGGCCATGTCTAGTGTTTTGGACCGGAGCTTTCATTGAAAGCTTGGCTGGCTAGTAAGCCATGTCTAATTCCTGGACCGGAGTCTTAGACTAGCATTGCAATGATTCCTGGAATTCTTATTAAAAGTTTTGATTCTCTTTATTTTCTTCTCTATATAATTCTCGAAAATCACAAAAAAATTTATAAAACCATAAAAACTAAAAATATTTTATGTTTCTTGTTTGAGTCTAGTATTTATTTTTAAGTTTGGTGTCAATTGCATGTTTTTATTTTTCTTGCATTTTTCGAAAATTACATGCATGTGTCTTCATTTATCTTCAAGTTGTTCTTGATGATTTCCTTGCTCTGATCTTTAAATTCTCTTGTTTAGTGTGTTTTGCTGTTTCTCATATGCATTCTCAATTTGTTAGTGTCTCCTATATGAAAATTTTTAAGTTTGGTGTCCTGCATGCATTGTTTATTTGATCTTAGTTGCATTTTTATTGTTTCTCATCATCAAAAAATTCAAAAATATTTTTCAAAACTATGTCTTTTCAAGTCAATAATACAGAGAATTGAAGATTCAGAACATTCAGCAGAGGAATCAAACAGAAAAAGCTGGGCGTTCAAAACGCCCAGTGAAGAAGGAAAACTGGCGTTTAAACGCCAGCCAGGGTACCTGGCTGGGCGTTTAACGCCCAAAAAGGTAGAGATTTGGGCGTTAAACGCCAGAATGGGCACCATTCTGGGCGTTTAACGCCAGGATGACACTAGAGGGAAGATTTTGTTTTTAATTCACATTTTTTTCAAGTTTTCATTTTTTTCAAAATCAAATCTTTTTCAAATCATATCTTTTCAATCATATCTCTTTCAAAATCAATTTCTTTCCATTTTATATTTATTTTTGCTATTTTAAAAAATCCTTGCTTCAATTAAAGATTTACTTCAAAATTTTCAAGTTGTTACTTGCCTATTAAGAAAGGATCAAACTTTAAATTTTAAAATCATATCTTTTAATTTCTTGATAGTCAAGTAATCAACTTTAATTTTAAAAAATTTCCTTTTTCTAAATTGATTTTCAATCATATCTTTTCAAACATATCTTTTCAATCACATCTTTTTCAAAATTAATTTTTTCAATCATATCTTTTTTCTAATTTCAAAATCTTTTTCAAAAATTACTTTATTTCTTTCCCAATCTTAGTTTTCGAAAATCTCAATCAAATTTTCAAATTTTTTTTAAAATCTTTTAATTAATTTTCAAAAATTCTTCCCCTCTTTTCACATCCTTCTATTTAAAGGACTAAGACTCCTCATCAAGGTGCAATTCGAACTCTATCCCTCTTGATAAGTTCGAATTCCTTCTTCTCCACCTCCTCCTTCTATTCTTCTTTTCCTCTGACACCTCAAGGAATCTCTATACTGTGACATAGAGGATTTCCTACTTTCTTGTTCTCTTCTCTTTCATATGAGCAGGAACAAAGATAAAAGCATTCTTGTTGAGGCTGACCCGGAACCTAAAAGGACCTTGAAGCGAAAGCTAAGAGAGGCTAAAGCACAACTCTCTGGGGAGGACCTAACGGAAATCTTCAAACTAGAAGAAGATATGGCAGCCGAAAACAAAAACAATGCCAACAATGCAAGGAAGGTGCTGGGTGACTTTACTGCACCTACTCCCGACTTCTATGGGAGAAGCATCTCTATCCCTGCCATTGGAGCAAACAACTTTGAGCTTAAGCCTCAACTAGTTTCTCTGATGCAACAGAATTGCAAGTTTCATGGACTTCCATTAGAAGATCCTCATCAGTTTTTAGCTGAATTCTTGCAAATCTGTGACACTATCAAGACCAATGGGGTTGACCTTGAGGTCTATAGACTTATGCTATTCCCTTTTGCTGTAAGAGACAAAGCTAGGATATGGTTGGATTCACAACCTAAGGAAAGCCTGAACTCTTGGGAAAAGCTAGTCAATGCCTTCTTGGCAAAGTTCTTTCCACCTCAAAAATTGAGTAAGCTTAGAGTGGAAGTCCAAACCTTCAGACAGAAGGAAGGTGAATCCCTCTATGAAGCTTGGGAAAGATACAAACAATTGATCAGAAAGTGTCCTTCTAACATGCTTTCTGAATGGAGCATCATAGGTATCTTCTATGATGGTCTGTCTGAACTGTCCAAGATGTCATTGGACAGCTCTGCTGGAGGATCTCTTCATCTAAAGAAGACGCCTGCAGAAGCTCAGGAACTTACTGAAACGGTTGCAAATAACCAATTCATGTACACTTCTGAGAGGAATCCTGTGAATAATGGGACAAGTCAGAAGAAAGGAGTTCTTGAGATTGATACTCTGAATGCCATATTAGCTCAGAACAAAATATTGACTCAGCAAGTCAATATGATTTCTCAAAGTCTGTCTGGAATGCAAGCTGCACCAGGCAGTACTAAGGACACTTCATCTGAAGAAAAAGCCTATGATCCTGAGAACCCATCAATGGAAGAGGTGAATTATATGGGTGAACCCTATGGAAACACCTACAATCTTTCATGGAGAAACCATCCAAATCTCTCATGGAAGGACCAACAGAGGCCTCAACAAGGCTTCAACAACAACAATGGTGGAAGAAACAGGTTTAGCAATGGCAAGCCTTTTCCATCATCTTCTCAGCAGCAGACAGAGAACTCTAAGCAGAACCACTCTAACTTAGCAACCATGGTCTCTGATCTAATTAAAACCACTCAGAGTTTCATGACTAAAACAAGGTCCTCCATTAGAAATTTGGAAGCACAAGTGGGTCAGCTGAGCAAGAAAGTTACTGAACTCCCTCCTAGTACTCTTCCAAGCAATACAGAAGAGAACCCAAAAGGAGAGTGCAAGGCCATAAACACAATCAACATGGCCGAATTTGGAGAGGAGGAAGAGGTAGTGATCGCCACTGAGGAAGACCTCAATGGACATCCACTGGCCTCCAATGAGTTCCCTAATGGGGAACCATGGGAATCTGAGGCTCACACTGAGACCATAGAGATTCTATTGGATTTACTTCTGCCATTCATGAGCTCTAATGAGTATTCCTCCTCTGAAGAGGATGAAGATGTCACTGAAGAGCAAGTTACTAAGTACCTTGGAGCAATCATGAAGCTAAATGACAAGTTATTTGGTAATGAGACTTGGGAGGATGAACCCCCTTTGCTCACCAAAGAACTGGATGACTTGACTAGGCAGAGATTACCTCAAAAGAGACAGGATCCGAGGAAGTTCTCAATACCTTGTACCATAGACACCATGACCTTTGAGAAGGCTCTGTGTGACCTAGGGTCAAGTGTAAACCTCATGCTTCTCTCTGTAATGGAGAAGCTAGGGATCCTTGAGGTACAAGCTGCAAGAATCTCACTAGAGATGGCAGACAATTCAAGAAAACAAGCTTATGGACTTGTAGAGGATGTCTTGGTAAAGGTTGGAGACCACTACATCCCTGCTGATTTCATAGTCTTAGAGACTGGGAAGTGCATGAATGAATCCATCATCCTTGGCAGACTCTTCCTAGCCACAGCAAAGGCTGTGATTGATGTTGACAGAGGAGAATTGATCATTTAAGTGAATGGAGAATCCCTTGTGTTTAAGGCTCAAGGATATCCCTATGTAACCATGGAGAGGAAGCATGAAGAGCTTCTCTCAAAACAGACTCAAACAGAGCCCCCAAAGTCAAACTCTAAGTTTGGTGTTGGAAGGCCACAACCAAACTTTAAATTTGGTGTTGAACCCCACATTCAAACTCTAAGTTTGGTGTTGGGAGGTTCCAACATTTCTTTGAACATCTGTGAGGCTCCATGAGAGCCCACTGTCAAGCTACTGACATTAAAGAAGCGCTTGTTGGGAGGCAACCCAATGTTATATTTATCTATTTTCCATTATTATTTTATGTTTTCTGTAGGTTGATGATCATGTGAAGTCACAAAAACAATTGAAAAAGCAAAAACAGAATGAAAAACAGAGAAAAAAGCAGCACACCCTGGAGGAAAAGCTTGCTGGCGTTTAAACGCCAGTAAGGGCAGCAAATGGGCGTTTAACGCCCAGTCTAGCACCATTCTGGGCGTTTAACGCCAGAAAGGGGCACCAGACTGGCGTTTAACGCCAGGAATGGGCAAGGAGCTGGCATTAAACGCCAGAAAAGGGTAGCAGCCCGGCGTTTAACGGCAGAATTGGCAGAAAGGGCATTTTTGCACGCCACTCAGTGCAGAGATGAGCTATCCTTGACACCTCAGGATCTGTGGACCCGACAGGATCCCCACCTACCCCACCTCTCTCTCTCTTCTTCACCCATTCACCAATCACCTCAATACCTCTTCTCCAAAAACCCCTCACCTATCAAATCCCACCATTCTCTTCACCACTCACATCCATCCTTCATAAAACCCCACCTACCTCACCATCCAAATTCAAACCACTTTCCCTCCCAAAACTACCCATAATAGCCAAACCAGAAACACCCCTCTCATCCCTATATAAACCCATCTTCACTCCTTCATTTTCACACAACCTAAACACCAATTATCCCCCTTGGCCGAAACACAAAACCCACTCTATCTCCTCTATTTCTTCTTCTTCTACTCTTCTCTTTCTTCTTTTGCTCGAGGACGAGCAAACCTTCTAAGTTTGGTGTGGTAAAAGCGTTGCATTTTGTTTTTCCATAACCATTTATGGCACCTAAGGCCGGAGAAACCTCTAGAAAGAGGAAAGGGAAGGCAAAAGCTTCCACCTCCGAGTCATGGAAGATGGAGAGATTCATCTCAAGGGTGCATCAAGACCACTTCTATGAAGTTGTGGCCATGAAGAAGGTGATCCCTGAGGTCCCTTTCAAACTCAAAAAGAGTGAATATCCGGAAATCCGACATGAGATCCGAAGAAGAGGTTGAGAAGTTCTTACCAATCCCATTCAACAAGTCGGGATCTTAATGGTTCAAGAGTTCTATGCCAATGCATGGATCACCAAGAACCATGATCAAAGTGTGAACCTGGACCCAAAGAATTGGCTTACAATGGTTCGGGGGAAACGCTTAGACTTTAGTCTGGAAAATGTAAGGTTGGCATTCAACTTGCCCATGATGCAAGGAGATGAACACCCCTACACTAGAAGGGTCAACTTTGATCAAAGGTTGGACCAAGTCCTTATAGACATTTGTGAAAAGGGCGCTCAATGGAAGAGAGATTCAAGAGGAAAGCCGGTTCATTTAAGAAGGCATGACCTCAAGCCCGTGGCTAGGGGATGGTTGGAGTTTATCGAACGTTCAATCATTCCCACTAGCAACCGGTCCGAAGCTACTATAGACCGGGCCATCATGATTCATAGCATCATGATTGGAGAGGAAGTAGAAGTTCATGAGGTTATATCCCAAGAACTCTATAAGGTGGCGGACAAGTCCTCTACCTCGGCAAGGTTAGCCTTCCCTCATCTCATTTGTCACCTCTGTAATTCAGTTGGAATTAACATAGAGGGAGACATCCTCATTGATGAGGACAAGCCCATCACTAAGAAAAGGATAGAGCAAACAAGAGATCCCACTCATGGACATGAGCATGAGGAAATTCCTCATCATGAAATCCCTGAGATGCCTCAAGGGATGCACTTTCTCCCACAAAACTATTGGGAGCAAATCAACATCTCTCTAGGAGAATTGAGTTCCAACATGGGACAACTAAGGGTGGAGCACCAAAAACATTCCATCCTCCTCCATGAAATTAGAGAAGATCAAAGAATCATGAGAGAGGAGCAACAAAGGCAAGGAAGAGACATTGAGGAGCTCAAGAACTCCATAAGATCTTCAAGAGGAAGAACAAGCCGCCATCACTAAGGTGGACCCGTTCTTTAATCTCCTTGTTCTTTACTTTCCTATTTTTCGAATTTTTTATGCTTATGTTTATCTATGTTTGTGCCTTATGATCATTAGTGTCTTAGTTTATATGCCTTAAAGCTATGAGTGTCCTATGAATCCATCACCTTTCTTAAATGAAAAATGTTTTTAAGTGAAAAAGAAGAAGAAGTGCATGAATTTCAAATTTTAAAACAGTTTAATTATCTTAATGTGGTGGCAATGCTATTGTTTTTCTGAATGAATGCTTGAACAGTGCATATTTTTTAATTTGATTGTTTATGAATGTTAAAATTTTTTGCTCTTGAAAGAATGAAAGGAAAAGGAGAAATGTTATCTGATGATCTGAAAAATCATAAAATTGATTCTTGAAGCAAGAAAAAGCAGTGAAAAGCTTGCAGAAAAAAAAAGAGATATATGCGAAAAAAAAAGAAAAAGCAAGCAGAAAAAGCCAATACCCCTTTAAACCAAAAGGCAAGGTTGATAAAAAGGATCCAAGGCTTTGAGCATCAGTGGATAGGAGGGCCCACAGGAATAAAATCCTGGCCTAAGCGGCTAAAACAAGCTGTCCCTAACCATGTGCTTGTGGCGTGAAGGTGTCAAGTGAAAACTTGAGACTGAGCGGTTAAAGTCGAGGTCCAAAGCAAAAAGAAGAGTGTGCTTAAGAACCCTGGACACCTCTAATTGGGGACTCTAGCAAAGCTGAGTCACAATCTAAAAAGGTTCACCCAGTTATGTGTCTGTGGCATTTATGTATCCGGTGGTAATATTGGAAAACAAAGTGCTTAGGGCTACGGCCAAGACTCATAAAGTAGCTATGTTCAAGAATCAACATACTTAACTAGGAGAGTTAGTAACACTATCTGGATTCTGAGTTCCTATAGATGCCAATCATTCTGAACTTCAAAGGATAAAGTGAGATGCCAAAACTGTTCAGAAGCAAAAAGCTAAAAGCCCCGCTCATCTAATTAATACTGATCTTCATAGATGTTTTTGGAATTCATTGTATATTCTCTTCTTTTTATCCTATTTTATTTTCAGTTGCTTGGGGACAAGCAACAATTTAAGTTTGGTGCTGTGATGAGCGGATAATTTATACGCTTTTTGGCATTGTTTTTAGTATGTGTTTAGCATGTTTTAGTTAGTTTTTATTATATTTTTATTAGTTTTTATTTAAAATTCACTTTTCTGGACTTTACTATGAGTTTGTGTGTTTTTCTGCGATTTCAGGTATTTTCTGACTGAAATTGAGGGACCTGAGCAAAAATCTGATTCAGAGGCTGAAAAGAACTGCAGATGCTGTTAGATTCTGACCTCCCTGCACTCGAAGTTGATTTTCTGGAGCTAAAGAAGCCCAATTGTCGCGCTCTTAATTGCGTTGGAAAGTAGACATCCAGGGCTTTCCATCAATATATAATAGTCCATACTTTGCCCAAGATTTGATGGCCCAAACCGGCGTTCAAAGTCAGCATCAGAATTCCCAGCGTTAAACGCTGGAACTGGCACCAAAGTGGGAGTTAAACGCCCAAACTGGCACAAAAGCTGGCGTTTAACTCCAGAAAAAGTCTCTACACGAAAATGCTTCAATGCTCAGCCCAAGCATACACCAAGTGGGCCCGGAAGTGGATATTTACGTTATTTACTCATTTTTTGTAAACCCTAAGCTACTAGTTCTCTATAAATAGGACATTTTGCTATTGTATTTGCAGTCGAATCTTTGAGTAGTTCTATGCTACCTTAGATCACGTTTTGGGGCTGGCCTCATGGCCATGCCTAGACCATGTTCTTATGTATTTTTAACGGTGGAGTTTCTACACACCATAGATTAAGGTGTGGAGCTCTGCTGTACCTCGAGTATCAATGCAATTACTATTGTTCTTCTATTCAATTCAGCTTGTTCTTGTTCTAAGATATCACTTGTTCTTCAACTTGATGAATGTGATGATCCGTGACACTTATTATCATTCTCACCTATGAACGTGTGCCTGACAACCACCTCCGTTCTACCTTCGATTGAGTGTTTATCTCTTGGATTCCTTAATCAGAATCTTCGTGGTATAAGCTAGAATTGATGGCGGCATTCTTGAGAATCCGGAAAGTCTATATCTTGTCTGTGGTATTCCGGGTAGGATTCTAGGATTGAATGACTATGACGAGCTTCAAACTCGTGATTGTGGGGCATTAGTGACAGACGCAAAAGAATCACTGGATTCTATTCCGACATGATCGAGAACCGACAGATGAATAGTCGTGCTGTGACAGAGTACGTTGAACATTTTCACTGAGAGGACGGGATTGTAGCCACTGAAAACGGTGATGCCCAACATACAGCTTGCCATGGAAAGGAGTAAGAAGGATTGGATGAAGACAGTAGGAAAGCAGAGAGACGGAAGGGACAAAGCATCTTCATACGCTTATCTGAAATTCTCACCAATGAATTACATAAGTATCTCTATCTTTATTTTATGTTTTATTTATCTTTTAATCATTCATCATCTATAACCATTTGAATCCGCCTGACTGAGATTTACAAGATGACCATAGCTTGCTTCATACCAACAATCTCCGTGGGATCGACCCTTACTCACGACCCTTACTCACGTAAGGTTTATTACTTGGACGACCCAGTGCACTTGCTGGTTAGTTGTGCGAAGTTGTGATAAATAGTTGAGATTACAATTGTGCGTACCATGTTGATGGCGCCATTGATGATCACAATTTCGTGCACCACACTTTTAAATAATTTTTTCATATTCTTTTTTAATCTCATGTATGATATAAATAATAAGAGATTAGACTTTATCTTCTAACATAAAATTTACAATTTAGACGATCAAATCCCACTGTTCAGAGACTTCGTCCCCATTCTCCTTCGTCCTTCCCTACTCTCCGTCTCCTTCACCTTCGTCCTTGTCGCCATTCTCCTTCCTGGCCCCCTGAACAACCACCCCAGCTCTGTCTCTATCACCTCCATTCATCGCTACGGCGCCACTACACCTTCACCTCCGTCGCCGCGCCTCTCGCCGGATCTACCAGCTCTCCTCCGCTTGCGTCTCGCGTCTCCGCCTCCGGCCGCCTGCGTCTTGCTCGAATCTTTGTCTCTACTTCGCTCATGATTCTATCACGAGCTCGCCTCCACTGCTCAAGCGCTTACTCCCTCTCATCGCACAAGGCTTCGACGTTTCGAACTTCTTCCCTCAAGCTTCACATCCATCTCTTTCTCTAAATACCACAAATTCAATGCAATTTTGTTGACCTTTATTTGGGAGCGGAAATTTAGAATTAAGATACAGGGATTTTAGAAGATGAAATCTGTTCCTTTCTTTGTTTAATTGTGATCCAACTTTTCTTTTTTTTCTAGTTGTATTTCGGTTCAGTATTGTTATGCTTGCCATTTGTTTGATGAATTTTCTGAGAGAGATGGAAAAAGTGGAACTTGATTTCTGTGTTTTCTATTTCCAATTCATAAGATTTACGTAATTTTCCTCTTGGATTGTTTATGAAATTGGGTGTAAGCAGTTAGTTTTCTCAGATTGTTAATGTTGTACAATTTCTAAACTCTACCATTTTTCACAGTGGAGGAAAAAAAACATATGGACGAGGTGGTTATAATCCTATCCTAGGGTTTGAGAATGTTGTCTACTTCATTGCCAGCATACCATATACTTCATTGCGAATTCATCTTCCGGTAGGTTAGTATTTTCTATCCAGTCTTTCCACCTGTCTGAAGGAGAACTTAGGGGAACACATTCCCCTGATGCTTTGAGATTACTCAATTTATATCTTATTTTGGCAAACTGTTGCTCAACTTTAGTTTTTCAAATTGCAAATTTACCGAATTTGAGCTACTATGCATGCTTATTATGATCATTAATTATTATAGACTGCAGAGAGGATAATATTTGTATTGTAGAGTTTATATTTTATACCATGTTTACTGTGCTAAGATCTTATTCGGAGTGAGGTTAGTATTTGTTATGCTGTTCAAACATTTTTTATTATGCCAAGCTTATTCCTTGTTGTGCATATTAATTATCTTGACTTTTATTCCATTATTTTACTTTCAGTTTTCTCCTTCTAATATATACCATATTTCCTCCTATTTTTGTATGAACCACATGCATATACTATGTAGTGTACTGTTCGCATAATAAATCATATTTAGGTTGATTGTAGACAATTCAGGTTACTTATTTGGATAGTTGTTCTTTGTCTCAGGCAATATCTCTTTTGATTCAATATTGGTGAGTGAAACTTAAGAAACTGTATGCTTTCATTCAAAATGAGTTGGAAGACCATACTATGCTATATATTTATGTGTATATCTGTAAAATTGCTTGCTGATGCATGTTGTTGAATTCAGTTGATTTCATCTACCAGTAGCATATCTCAGGAAATTGTGGCTAATATGATGAAAGCCTTTAGGAAGTGACGAGATTCCTTGGTGAAAAGCTTCAATGACATGGAGGGTATTAAAATATCAGAACCACAGGTTTGCAAAATCAATTATATTATATCACTTACCTACCTTTTTCCTTTTTACTTCAAATTTAAACTTCCCATAATTTTAAATCTTTTTCTATGTGATTGATCACAAATTCTCTTTATCATGTAGGGTTAAATGGATAAAATTGTGGACATAAGAGAGGAAATTTTGCGTAAAAGACGAGCTGAAAAACATCAAAGGGACACCACTTCTGTTCTTAAAGCCTGGTGGCAATCACATTCGAAGTGGCCTTACACCCCAAAGGAAGAACTCAGCACTTACTCTACTAATATTGAGTGAAATCATTGTTGAATTTCAATGTTCATTACTCAACTATACCACATCATATAGGTTCCCTGGGTCATATATTCATTACTCAACTATACTACATTATTGAAAGCATTTCTACTCCAAAATGTTTATTTTTTTTGCTAACAAGAGGACGTGATATGAAAAAATATTATTTTTAATAAAAATATGAGATGAGATAGGTCTCGCATATGCTTTAGTTATCTAAATGTAATATTAGTTTTCTATATTTTTTTAAGAGATTTTATTCGGTATTACATGTAATGGATAAATTACACCTTATTTTGATTTGTATTGTTTGAACTAAAAGCATATCTAGTTTAAAATGTAAATTTTATGATTTAGATTTTTTGAATATCTTTTTTAGACTTATTTTGTGATTATCATAATTTTGAGATATGATTATACTTAAAAAAAATAAATCTCATAAAACAAAGTAAGCTATGGTTACAGTTTTAAAATAAGGTGACCATAGAGTAAGTTATGGTCACGCTAAAACCGTAACCATAGATAAGACTATGGTCACAGTTTTACAAAGGGTGATCGTAGAGTAAGCTATGGTCATGGTTTTAAAATAGAGTGACTTTAGAGTAAGCTAACCGTGACCATAGATAAAGTTATGGTCACGATTTTACAAAAGAGTGAACATAGATAAACTATGGTCATGCTAAAACTGTAATCATAGATTAGGTTTTGGTCACAATATAAAATACGGGTGAGTAGAGAATAAGTTATGATCACAGTTTTAAAATAAGATGACCATAGATTAGGCTATGGTCGTGGTTCAAAACAAAGGTGACGATAGAGTAAGTTATGGTCACGGTTTCAAAATAGGGTAGTCATAGATAAGCTATGACCATAGATAAGGCTATGGTCACGGTTTTGCAAAAGAGTAACCATAGTGTAAGCTATGGTCATAGTTTTAAAGTAGGGTGATCATAAATTAGGCTATGGTCATGTTATAAAATAGGGGTGACCATAGATAACCTATGATCACGCTAAAACCGTGATTATAGATAAGCTTGTACTCACGGTTTTTATCCGTAACCATAGAGTAACCTATAATCACGATAAAAAATGTGGCATAAAGTGTCAGTATTTAAAAACTGTAACCATGACTATAGAAATCGTTACCATGGCTAAAAAATCGTGACCATAGATCTATGGTCACGGCAAAATAGGCCACAGTGAAAAAACCATGACCATAGATCTATGGTCACCCTTTTCACTAGCTATGGTCACAGTAAACTACATTTTTGTAGTGTATCACCTTTTTTTTTTACTTTGCAATAAATAACATAGGAAGATTTCACATATTCCAGAAAATTTTATTAGCACATTGATGTGTCATGTATGCTAAGTTGCATGTTGATAGTTTGTCTTGTAGCAAATATCAAAAGAATCGCTAAAAGGATAAATTAAAAAATGAAAATATCTGAAGATGTCGCGGCTACGATAATACGAACAAAAGAGAATTTGATAGATTTAGTCAAGCTAAATGGGGAATAGCTGAAGCTCATGGGATGAGCTTTGCGATGGCCTTGTTTGTTATGTTTGGATTGTTTGTAGAGAAACTCTACACGGACATCAATTTTTTATAATTTTGGCCATCATAAATACTAAATTATTATTTATGTGTATAAATTTTAAAAAATATAGATGCAAATTATATTGATTCATGTGTGTAAATTTTGGTAAATATAGGTACAGAACTATAGATTATATATTTTTTGTGTGCAAACATTTATAAAAACGGGTGCAAATTATTGCTATCAAGTGTTGGTCCAAAATTATGTGTGCAAACTTTACAAAATATGGATGCAAATGTATTGATTCATGTATGCAAATTCCGATAAATATAGCTGCAATTTATGTTTCTTTTGTACAAATACCTACAAATATAGGTACAAATTATTGCTGACCGAATGATGGCCAAAAATAATAAATTTTGATGGCCCTCTAGTATTTTTTTTTGTTTGTATTATTGCTTCCCAAAAAGCTAGACTTTCTAATTTGGTCGGACTACCAATATACCAATATCTTTTGTATTGGATGGTGTGAATAGTGGTACTAGTCGACCACCAGTTTGCAGCAAATGACCCAGTGAAAAAGTTTGGCCAACATAACAAGCAATTGCATACATCTAATTATCTAAATATCTAATTTTATTTTTACTAATTTTCATGTATTACCTATTACCTAAGTATTATATTTATTATGTATTATATATAATTAAAACAAGATTTTTTTATAAATTTCAATTTTCTTATCAAATAATTTAATTCTAAAAAAATTCACATTAATATAAAAATTAGTTTTTGAATTTAGGATGCAGTGACAACGAGAGAGCTGTGAACTACTATATCAAACATGTCCGTAATAGGAGAAATAAAGACAGAAGAACATGAAATTGTTAACAAGAAAAGAGGAGGAAGAAGAAGTCAACAGGGCCAAGCAGGTGATTTAAATCATTCTCAATGATTTTGTGTTGGAACTGTAGAGGATTAAGGAGTAGAAAAAAGGTAGAGTGCATTAAAGAATTTGTTAGGAAATATAAACCGATTTTTGTTGGTATTGTGGAAACAAAATCTGATAATATCAATGTAAATTTAGTAAAAAAGATGTGGGATAATTCTAATTTTGAATAAGAACATATTAGGGGTAGTAGTGAGAGTGGCAGTTTATTGTATATATGGAAAAAGGAGATGTTTATGCATATTAATGGGATAAGGGAAGTAAATAGATTTGTATTAGTGGAAGTTTAAGTCAATTTGATGGGGATATTGCGATTGTCCTTGTTTATGGTAACCACTCGGTTAATGAGAGAAGAATCATGTGGAATGAACTTATGAAGTTGAAAAATATGCTGCTGGTGCCATTTGTTGTGGTGGATAATTTTAATGAAGTTTTATGTATTAAAGAGAGAAGTAGTGGGAGAGGGAGTGTGGTGAGTATGAAGGAATTTGGCAATTGGATTCATGAGCTTGAAGGACATCTCTTTTTAAGGAAGAAAATTTACTTGGAAGAGGGGAAATCAAGCTAGTAGGCTTGATAGGATATGTGTTGATCCTTCACGATTGCAAAAGTTTCTACAGTCAAGAATAGAGGTGATAAAATACTCAAAGTCTAACCATGTACCTTTATGTTTGTTGGCGGATATGCAAAATTGGAAACCAAGACCGTTCTGATCTCTTGATCTTTGGTTCACCAATCCAAAATACTTACCATTGTTGGATGAAGAATTGAAAAAACTGGTAATGTGTCTATGCATGAGAAACTAAAACTGATTAAAAAAAGCATTTTAAAATGGAATAAAAAAATTCTTCGGCAACATAAATGACAAGATCAGGAGATTTGAAGAGAAAATTGCAAAAGTGAAATTTCAACTACAGAAAAATCTTGAAGTGGATGTAAACCTAAGTAGGATGAAGGCATTGCCAGCTCAACTTGAGTTGTGGTATAAACCGAAAGGTGAATATTGGAAAAAATGTCAAGAGAGAAGTATATTATGAAAGTGGATAAGAACACCAAATATTTTCACACTATGGCAACTTTAAAAAGAAGGAAGAAGCAAATAAGGGATATTAAGATTGGCAACCGTAGATTAAAGGAACCGAGGAAGATTGAAAACGAAGCAAAAAAAATTTTCAAAAGACTTTACCATCAAGAAAGCATGCCGGAGATAAGAATTCAGGATGAGTTGGTGGCAAGGCTATCAGAGGTAAAATCAAAGAAATTACAAATAATGCCTACTTTTGAGGAAATAAAGCAGGCAGTTTGGAGTTGAAGTTCTACCAAGGCACTGGGTCCCGATGGCTTCAATATGTTTTTCATTAAGAATGCTTGGGTGTAATCAAAACCGAATTTTCCTTCAATTTTAATTAATTTTTCATAGTACTTTGATTTCTAACGTTTGTGATCATGTATACCTCTTAGAACAAAGACAGAAATACTCAGAACAGAAAATAGACCATCTTGGGGGAAGCCCTTTGCTGGCGTTGAACGCCAGACAAGGGGAAGGATGGGTGTTCAACGCCCTAAGGGGGAAGGAAGCATGGCGTTGAACGCTAGCCAAGGAGCATTGGCTGGGCATTCAACGCCCTGAAGGGGGGTGAAAAGCTGGTGTTGAACGCCAGCCAGGGAGCATTGACTAGGCGTTCAACGGCCTAAGGGAGAAGGAAGCTTGGCGTTGAACGCCAGCCAAGGAGTAAGGCTGGGCGTTCAACGCCCATAAAGAGCATGTGTCTGGCGTTGAATTCCAGAATAAAGGTATTCTGGGCATTCAACGCCCCAATCAGAACAGGGAGGCTTGACATTTTCAATTCATATCTTTTCCAAATCTTATCTTTTCAAATTATCTTTTCTAAAGTCAACTACTTTTAATCCAATTGGTTTTGGATATCATCTTTTAATTTCAAATTCTTTTCAACTCAAGAATCTTTTCAAATCTTTTTTAAAATTTCAAATCTTTCTCAATTCTTTTTCAAATCTTTTTCATATCTTTAATGCTTTAACAATTTTCAAACTTATCTTTCTTATCTTTTACCAAAGTTTGAATCATATCTTCACTATCTTTTATCTAAATAATTTTTAAAAACCCACCATAACCCTCCTTATTTATACCATTCGCACCACACACCTCTTCCCCCGTCTCCTATTCAAATCCTTCTCCTCTTCTTCGCCTTCTTTCTCTTTTTTTTGCTCAAGGATGAGCAAAACTTCTAAGTTTGGTGTGGAAAGAGCCTTGTTTTCTCCTTCAGTCGAACTCCATGGCTCCAAAGAGTGGGAAATCCACATCAAGAAGCGAGAAAGAAGATGACCTACCAACACCAATAGCTGTCTTCAAACCTTACAGATTCTACACCAAGCAGCATGAAGATCATTATTATAAAATAATATGTAAGAGGACAGTGATCCCGGAGGCCAGATTCAAATTAAAACAATATGAGTACCCAGAGATCTAAGAGCAAATTCAAATGAGAGGTTGGGAGACTCTGGCCAACCTTATAACCAATGTTGGAATAGTAATGATCTATGAATTCTATACAAATCTGTGGATGACAAAAAAGCAAAAAAAAAAAAAAGATGAATAAGGATTCCATACATTTCGGACCATGGTCCGAGGAATGATTCTCTATTTTCATCTTGACAAAGTGAGAGAGATCTTTAAATTACCCCCACAAAGAGATGATCCAGAATCCTTTACTAAGAGGGTACAAGCCAATCCAAAGCTGGATCAGGTCCTAGAGGACATATGTCTGCCCGGAGCTCAATGGATCAATAACATAAAAGGCAAACCAAACTAACTGAGAAGAGTAGACCTCAAACCAGTTGCTAGGAGTTGGCTGGACTTCATTGGGTGCTCCATACTCCCCACTAGCAATCAGTCTGAAGTCACAATTAAGAGAGATGTGATGATTCACTGCATCATGATGAGAAATGAGGTGGAGGTTCACCAATTAATTCCCATTGAACTGTACAAATTTGCAAACAGAATGTCAACCCAAGCCAAATTGGCCTTTCCAAACCTTATCTCTCGCTTGTGTAATGAGGCTGGAGTCCTGATTAACAGAGATTCATGTATCCCAACAGACAACCCAATTACCAAAGCAGTGATGGAAAGCGCTAGAATATTAGAAGATCATCCCAAAAGGAAGACACCTGAACCTCAACTAGAACAGAATAACCCTCCAATGGAATATTGAACTCAGCTGGAAGTATCGGTTGCACAATTGCAATCCACTCTGGATCAATTAAGGGAAGAGCAAAAGGACCAATCTTGCATGTTGTGCAAACTCGTTAAGGAACAAAAGAAGCAGGGGCATGAACTAGAAGTGCTGAAGCATCATAAATTATCCCCTGAAGAGAATAATGACCACAATGACTAAGGTGGTTGAGTTTCATACTATCCAAGTGTTATTTTAGTATTTTATTTTTCTGTCTTTTAATTTGAGAATTGCATAATTACTATTAGGATTTTAATTTTTATTTAGTTATTTTCCTTCTGTCAATTAGATATAAAATATTTCTCTTATCATTCCATTGAACTTGAATAAAATTTTGAATTTTTTTTAGAAGTGAAGTACAAGAAACTCGAGTTATATAATAAGAATAATCCAATAATTTGATGTGGTTGAATTAACAGTGTATATTTGATATTGAAGTTAAGTGTGTTGGCTCTTGAAAGAATGATGGAAAAGGTGCAGTATTATTGGTAATCTGAAAAATCCAAATATTGATTCTTGAAGCAAGAAAAAGCAACAAGAAGAAAAAAAATGAGAGAAAGAAAAGTGTGAAAAAAAAAAGAGAGAAATAAAAAGCTAATAACTCTTTAAACCAAAAGGCAAGAGCAAGGATCCAAGGCTTTGAGCATCAATGGTTAGGAGGGTCTAAAGAAACAAAATCTTGGCCTAAAAAGTTCAAATGAGCTTCTTCCCCTAACTAAATGCTTGTGGTGTGAAGGTGTCAAGTGAAAAGCTTGAGACTGAGCAGTTAATATCGTGATCCCAAAAGCAAAAAGAGTGTGCCTAAGAACTCTGGACACCACTGGCTGGGGATTCTGGCAAAGCTAAATTACAATCCTAAAGGGTTCACCCAGTTAAGTGTCTGTGGCGTTTACGTATCCGGTGGTAATACGGGAAAATAAAACGCTTAGGGTCACGGCCAGACTTTAAAAGAAGCTGTGTTCAAGAATAAAAAAACTAAACTAAGAGAGTCAATAATATCATCCGGATTCTGAATTCTTAAAGACACCAACACTTCTGAGCTTGAAAGGACAGTGAGATGCCAAAACTATTCAAAAGTAAATGGTTACTAGCCCTGCTCATCAAATGGAACCGAGCTTCATTGAAAACTCTGAGATTTATTGTATCCTTCTCTTCTTTTTGATCCTACTTTATTTTTGTTTGCTTGGGAACAAGCAACAGTTCAAGTTTGGTGTTTTGATGAGCGGATATTTTATACGCTTTTTGGCATTATTTTCATATTGTTTTAGTTATGTTTTGTTTAAGTTTTATTATATTTTCATAGGTTTCAGTGCTAAATTCATATTTTTGGATTCTACTTTGATTTTTTGTGTTTTATGATGATTTCAGGTAATTTTTGGCTAAAATTGAGAAGCTTTGGCAAAGCCTGATTCAGAGGCAAGGAAAGCGTAGCAGATGCTGTCAGATTCTGACCTCCATATACTCAAACAAGCATTTCTAGAGCTACAGAGATCCAAATGATGAGTTCTCAATAGCGTTGAAAAGCTACCTTCCAAAGCTTTCCAGAAATATATAATGGTTTATACTTTTTTTCAAAGAAGCCTGCCCATATTGGGCGTTGAATGCCAAGAAGCTACCCCCTTACTGGCGTTCAACGCCCCAAACAGACAAGCCAATCTTGAACGCCCAAGAACCACCCCCTTTGGGGCGTTCAACGCCCACCAAGAAGCAAGGTAGCATGGATCAACTCCCTAATGGGCATTCAACGTCCATTTCTCAAGTTGGACGCCAAGCTCAGCCCAAGTACTCAACCAAAGTGGGCCCAAGGATGGATTTTCGCACCTCTAGTCTAGTCTATCATACTTTTGTACTTCTTAGTTATTAGGTTATTATATAAAAATGATCACCATTGTTAGAGATCGTTGCCCTTTTGCACATTTTACTATTACTTTCTGTAAGCTATAAGCTACTAAACCTCCTAAGTTAGGGTAAGGAGCTCTGCTGATTCTCATGGATTAATAATATTACTGTTTCTATTTCAATACAGGTTTGATTCCATTCTCTTGTGCATTTTCGTTTTTCATCTCATGAATTGAGGATGAACCGTGACATTCATCCTTGTTCTACATGGGTTCTGTGTGAGTCCTGACTCGGATAGCATTGAACCACAGCTACAGAATGTACTGCGAATTCTAAGAGAGTGCCTGGATGACTTTGGATAAGTGACATAAAATCCCGTTGACCATGGGTTGCTGAGGTCTCTGCGGTGTTAAGTCTACAATCTGAGAAGTAACGTTCCCTGATCCGGAAGATCCGACCTTGTCTGTGGCATTTTGAGTAGGATCGCGAAGGGGAGTGGATTGTTTATGTCTTCACCTTTGGTTATAGTGGGAAGCCATGAGCTAACTTGATGAGGATGTTACATGAGTTGCTCGGATATCGTGGACTGCTATGGTTTAGAAGAAGCTAATTTGATGAGGATGCTACATGAGTTAGTTAATTACGGCTGCCATTGAATGAATCATTCGTTATTGAAGTAGACAGTAAGAAAAGTTAATCCAGAAAAAATACGCATCTCCGAAGCCTTAACTGTATCCCTATCACTATTTTCACATCAATCTGGTATTTCGTTTCTTTTAATATTTTGTTTACGCTTTCAAATAAACAACCATCTTTTCTAATCGCCTGACTAAGATCTATAAGATAGCCATTGCTTGCTGATGGATCCACAGTTCATGATATTTATTTGTTCTAATTTGGTGGATTTCATCAACTTTTCTTGCATTTATTCATTGAAATAGCATGCTTTTGTGAATTCTTTCCTAATTGTGCTTAATTGTGAAAAACATGCTTTTTATGTTTAAAATTACCAATTTTAATTCACTTTTCTCCCATTCGATGCCTTGATATATTTGTTTGAGTGATTTAAGGTTTTGAAGGCAAGAATGACTTGAGAAAGTGGAAGGAAAGCATGCAAAGTGGAAGAATTCAAGAAATGAAGGATTTGCAAAGCTGTCAATCCTAACCTCTCGGTACTAAAGTGATCATAACTTGAGCTACAGCAGTCCAAATGAGGTGGTTCCAGAGGCATTGGAAAGCTAACGTTTGGGGCTTCAAAATGATATACAATTGTCTATGGTGGACATAAGATTAAGTGTACGTACGCACATAATTTTTGCGTACACACAAGTCCTAGCACGTGAGCTCATTAATTGTAAATCGCTAGGGAGAATTTTGGTCCTCCAAAATCCAGTCCAACTCATTTCTGAAGCTATTTCAAGCCAAAGTGAACAACGATGAAAGGGGGAGCCTTTAGGTTTAGGTTTTTATCATGTTTTAGGATAGTTTTCTAGAGAGAGAAGCTCCCCCTTCTCTCTAGAATTTAGGCTTTCATGCTTAATTTCTCTTTAATTTTAGTCTTTAATTCTTGTTTTAGTATAGTTTCATTTATGTTTTCATGCTTTCTTATCTTGATCATCTTCATTTCTTTTGTTAATTTCTCAATTTTGCCACTTTTAGTTTATGAACACTTGTTAATTTTGGTTCCATTAATAAAATTTTGATATTTTATGTTTCTTTAATACTTATTTGAGTTGTTATTATCATTTCATTGCAATTGGTAGTTATAGAATTTATTTTTATTGCAATTTATGATATTTTTATTTTTATGCATGCTAGGTGTTTGATAAAATGTCTCTTCTAGTTCTTGTATAGTTTTTCACCCTCTTGGTTAGGAATTGGGTAATTAGGTGAACTTGAGTTATGGATATCCATTCCACATTGTGTTAGGATTGTTAGTTGGTTTGGTTTCCATTGACGCTAGTCTTTCACTAAGTTAATTAGTGAGTTGACTAGGACTTATGGATTGAGATCAATTATGCCCTTTTGACTTATCCTCGATGTTAGGATAGACTAATTGGGATTAATTCTATATAATTACCATGTTTGTGGTCCATGACTAGGATAGGAATCCTCAATTCCCCAATCCTTACTGTTCCGGGGGTTACCTGAAACTGGAGGTCGATCTCGTTGAGATCTTCTGTACTGGTCGGAGATGACGTGTCCGGCTGGCTGGTAGCAGCCGGAGCTGTTGTGTCCGACTTGTTGGACTTGCTGCACTGCAGATCCTTGGCCACTGGAGGGTGGGAGGTACCTGCAAGAGACTCCGATGCTTAAGTTAGCACGGGTATTAAGCAGGTTTTTAGTAGAATCAGAGTATGAGTTATACCTGGGTGTTCCAGTGTATTTATAATGGTGTGGGCTGACCTTTCTGATAAGATAAGTTAGTTATCTTATCTTTATCTTATCTTATTTTGAGTGAAGTCAGCTTATCTTCAAGGGAACCGCCTTTATCTCTATAGGCTTGGATTGCCTTTGGATTTGGGTCGTGTTCCTCTATTTGGGCCCTTTATTGGGCTTTCCTGTCGATTTGGCTGACCTCTTTGAGAAGAGGTCGGGTAGCCTGACCTGAAGAGGTCGGGTAGCCTGACCTGAAGAGGTCGGTCGCTTTGTCACCAATCATCCCAGGTCGGATAACTCGACCCAGGGTATGAACAGTGCCCCTGCTTGAGCTCGGCCTTCTTTTTTGAGGTTGAGTCCTTGACCTCGGTCCTTCTCTAGTGAAGCCGAACTCAAGCATTTTGTCGATTCCTTTGTAGCAGCTTTTGAATGTAGAACATTTTCCTCTAAAAGCGCGCGCTTTTATATCAGCGCTTTGGGAACGTGCGAGGGTTTAATACCTTCATTAATTGGTATTAATTGCCCCGTTTTTCCTTGTGGCCTTTTATTTTGAATTTGCAATCAGAAAATGGTTTCCCTTCTTCGCTCCTCTTCGTAACTTCTTTCGCTCTCTCGCTCTCTGTCCTTTGCCTACATTTTGCTTTTCTTGCATTGCGGCGTCGTTCGGCGATTTTCTGGGCAGCTTCTATTTTTACGTCTTCATTTTCCCTCGAAGCTTCTTTCTTCTCCAGGTTAGTTCCATTCGCATTTTCTTTTTCTTTCGTTGCTTTGGCTTTGTGATGAAGTTTTGATTTTGCTTTAGAGAAAGTTTGGATCTTTCTATTTTTGTCGCGCCTAATTGTTGTTGAAATGTGTATTCTGGGAGTTTTTTCGTCTTATGTATGACCTTTTTTGCCTTTGCTTGATATTTTTAGGGCTTTGCATGTTCTGTTGTTTCTGTCTGATACCGATACCCAGAATTTTTGACATCTTTTCTTGCTTTATTTGGAGATTGCTTTTTGTCTGATTCTATAAGGCCATGATTTTGATGACTTTTTGTGTTTTGTTTTACTTTGATGAAAAAATGCTTGCTGTTTGAAATCTTCTTTTCTTGTTTGAGAGATGCTGGGGTGCGAGCTGTAGATTTTTCCTGAAAACCCTGCTTTGTTACTGCCTCCAAAGGATGCCCCAGGACTTTGGTTTGAGTCTTGGGGTTTTCCTTTTCTGTTTGTTTGCCTGTATCGTATTGATCGAGTTGTTTTATCCCTTGTCCGAGATGTTTTTAGTAATCCCATCTTCTTTACTTATTGTAGGATTAGTTGGTCTCATGTCTTCTCGCCATAACATTGTAGAGATGTCTTCCAGAGTTTCCGAGGGGATGTCCGATTGGCTAGACTCCCTTGTTTTGATGTGTGTTTCTGTTGTGGATGCTGAATTTTGCATAGAGCTGAGGAAGCGTCATAGGATTTGTGGTAACAGTGCCTGGGAGACGAATTATCAGCTTGTTGCTCCTGATTCTGATAAGAGGGTTTGTTTTCCGACCTCTATCGAGGGGGAGCATCCCTTTTTCTATGCTTATGAATATTTCTTCAGTCAGCTGGATGTTACTTTTCCTTTTACTGCTTTTGAGACTGACCTGTTGTGGTCGTGTAATATTGCCCCATCCCAGCTTCACCCAAGTTCCTGGGATTTTATCAAAATTTTTCAGCTACTTTGCCAAGAGTTAGGTGTAACACCTTCTCAGGCTCTCTTCCTTTATCTGTTTGTTTTCGCCAAGCCTAGTGGCTCTTCGAAAAAGAAAGCTTCCTGGGTTTCGTTCAGGTCTGCCCAGGGCCATAAAGTGTTTGCTATGTATGATGAGTCCTTTAAGGATTTCAAGAATTACTTCTTTAAGGTTCGTGCTGTCGAGGGGGCCCGCCCCTTTTTTCTTGATAAAAATGATGAGCCTTCTTTCCCTCTAGAGTGGCAGAAGGATGTGAGAGTGTCTCGCTATTCCTGGGATATGCTTGACGATGTTGAGCGTGCTTTTGTTGTTGTTCTTGAGGATTTATGGGGAGCACCACCCCATTTTGATACAAAAAGGTTTTTGAATGACCCATCCCTGGTCCGAGCTGTTTTGGGTATTTGCCTGACTTATTTCTATACTTGTTTCTTAGTTTTGGCTTCCTCATCTTGTGATTGTAACCCTTTACTGTGGCTGATTTTATGTTTGTAGAGATGTCAAAAAATAATGAATCCATGAAGGCCTTCAAAAGGGCAAAGAAGGCGACTGCTGCTCAGAACATCTCGGCCAAGGGGGCTGGGGAGGGATCTTCCCAAGTGCAAGTGAAGCCACCTGTGCCGAGTTCTCCTGGACCGAGGAAGGTGATCCCTACTCCTCGGGTTCGTCTGGCTGACCCTCCACCAACTTCTACCTCTAGTTCTGGTGCTCCTCCCAGCAAGAAACAAAAAGCAGCTGAGCCTTTCAACCTTGATGCTCCTAACTTTAATGCAATTGAATTTGTGGATCAACAAATCGGTCCCTACGGTGCCCTTCCTATGGACGATGTGTCGCTCCTTCGCCATCTGGACTTCATAACTCAAAGTAGTGTTAGAATGGCGTATATGGGGGCTGCCCTATACCGGACTGCTCAAAATCTTCCTCTCCACGCCACCAAAGCCTTTATGGAGGAGGCTAAACAGGAGTTTGATCAGATGAAGGGCCTGAAGGAGGAGCTTAAAGTAAAGGTGGCCAAGTTGGAGAAGGATCTGGAGAACGAGAAGGTGAGTTCACTTTCTCTGGCAGCTTCTGTAAGGCTGGCCGAGGACACTGCACTGAGGCATAAAGACAGCTATGTTACATCTTATCGGGAGGGAATGCGTCTGAAGGCGGAGTTGGAAAATGCCCGAGCTGATTACTCCGAGCTCCAGGGTCATCTTGTTGGCAGCGTAACTGCTGCCTATGAGAACCTGAAAGAGCAAGTTCAAATTATTGTTCCCGAGGCCGACCTTACTCTCTTCAGCTTGGATAATGTTGTTAGGGATGGTAAGATTGTCCCTGATGACGAGGATGATGATGATGTCGATCCCCTCCCTGTGTCTTCTGCCAAGGTGTCTGCTCCTGCTGTTCCTCCTTCCGAGGTCGGCCCTCCCGCTTTTGATCCTGACTGCCAGATCTTAAACCGGGACGATGGTACTGTGGATGCTGTGCCTATTCAGACTCGCCCTCCTTCACCCCGTACTGATGCTACTGAGAAGGCTTCTAATATTTAACTGAACTTTTTATCTTGATTGTGTAGATAGTCCGGCTTGTGGCCTTTTAAACTCTTTATTTTGTAAATTTCCTTTTGCTAACTGTTAACACTTGTTTAGTTGCTTATTTAGCAACTTTAGGCTAAAAAACAAAAAATAGCTTTCAAGTTCTTGGGGCTGATTTGGGTAGGCCCCTTTGAATTTGTTTTCATCACAACTTCGCGCCTTTAGTATCACGTCGATCTTTATCTCGTCTAGGCACTTTTTCTAGGCTTTTGGTAGTCTTGTGGCTTTGATTCCTTTGAGGCAACAAACAAAAATCCTATTTTGTTTGGACCTTTTGTGAGGTCTCGGCCAGGTATTACTTTTTGTAGCCTTTCGTACTTTACGTGGGTCGACTTTATCATGTCGGGCCCTTCAAAGTTACTTTTGTAATCCTCTTTTTTGGACCTTGTTCAGGTCTCTTTCAGAGATTATGTTTATAACTTTTATGTTTTGGGCCAGCTTCGTCATGTCGAATCAAGTTATTTTGTAATCCTCTTTCTTGGACTTTGTTCAAATCTCTTTCAGGGATTACTTCTATAACTTTATGTTTTGGGCCGACTTCGTCATGTCGGGCCCTTTTAAGTTACTTTTGTAATCCTCTTTCTTGGACCTTGTTCGGGTCTCTTTCAGGGATTACTTCTATAACTTTATGTTTTGGGCCGACTTCGTCATGTCGGGCCCTTCTAAGTTACTTTTGTAATCCTCTTTCTTGGATCTTGTTCAGGTCTCTTTCAGGGACTACTTTTTATAACTTTTCATTTTGGGCCGACTTCGTCATGTCGGGCCCTTCTAAGTTACTTTTGTAATTCTCTTTCTTGGACCTTGTTCAGGTCTCTCTCAGGGATTACTTCTATAACTTTATGTTTTGGCCGACTTCGTCATGTCGGGCCCTTCTAAGTTACTTTTGTAATCCTCTTTCTTGGACCTTGTTCAGGTCTCTTTCAGAGACTACTTTTTATAACTTTTCATTTTGGGCTGACTTGTCATCTCGGGCCCTTCTAAGTTAAAGTAATCCTCTTTAATAGGGTTGGCCAGACCTCTTTCCAGGGTTTACTTATAACTTGGGTTGACTTGGTCCGACTTCTTAACGTCAGCCAGTCTTTAAGTTATTATTTAGCAATCCATAAGACCTCGTCAGGTTCTTTTTCTGGATCACTTTTGATAACTTCTTACATTATTCTGTGTTCATCTTTGCCGATTTGTAGAAGGTGGTTTCTATCTATAGATCGTCTTTTAGGTGAATCGCGTTTTCACCTTTATCGGACGATTGTCTTTATCGTGATCGCGCAGTGAAATTGTTTTTCACTTTATGCCGATCTGTTGCTTTATAATCGGACGATGAATGCTTCAGATTAATGCGTCTTGAAGACTTGTAGAATATCTAAAATATATTTTATTCAAAAGAAAGTGCAAATATATATATGTGGGAATTCATCCCTTTAAGTCAGATAGTGTCTGAGTCTCAACTTGGTGCCTCATTAAAAAACCTTTTCAGGAAAAAGAGTGCATCCAGTAGTGAGATCTTTACTTTTCTAGCTGTAGTACCTTCTTAGGTTGCAAGCGTGCCATGATCTGGGAAGCTCTCGTCCATCGAGTTCGGACAGCCTGTAGTAGCCCTTCCCAAGTACTTCTACAACTCGGTAAGGTCCTTTCCAGTTTGCTGCCAACTTTCCTTCTCCTGGTCGAGTTGTTCCAATATCGTTTCGGATTAGGATGAGATCATTCTCCGTGAAACTTCTCAGCACTACCCTTTGATTATATCTGGAAGCCATTCGACATTTTAGTGCTTCTTCCCTGATCCGAGCTCTTTCTTGGATTTCAGGTAGTAGGTCAAGCTCTTCCCTCTGAAGTTGGGAGTTTGCTCCCTCATTGTAATGAACCACTCTAGGCGATCCTTCCTCAATCTCTACTGGGATCATTGCTTCTATTCCGTATGCTAACCGGAAGGGGGATTCCTTTGTGGTGGAATGTGGCGTCGTCCGATACGCCCATAGAACTTGTGGAAGCTCTTCTGCCCAAGCTCCCTTTGCGTCTTGTAATCTCCATTTTAACCCGATCAATATGACTTTATTGGCAGCTTCGGCCTGTCCATTGGCTTGCGGATGTTCAACAGAGGTGTACTGATGTTTTATGTTCAAGTCGGCTACTAATTTTCTAAGGCCTGCATCTGTGAATTGAGTGCCATTGTCTGTGGTGATGGAGTGTGGAACCCCGAACCTTGTGACAATGTTTCTATATAGAAATTTCTGGCTTTTTTGAGCAGTGGCGTTGGCTAGGGGCTCTGCCTCGATCCACTTTGTGAAATAGTCTACCCCTACTATGAGGAATTTAACTTGTCCTGATCCCTGGGGGAAGGGTCCGAGAAGATCAAGTCCCCATTTTGTAAACGGCCAAGGCGAAGTTACACTGATGAGCTCTTCTGGCGGGGCGACGTGAGAGTTGGCATGTTTCTGACATGGTGGACATGTCTTTACAAATTCTGTAGCTTTTTTCTGTAGAGTTGGCCAATAAAATCCTGCCCGAAGTACTTTTTTTGGCGAGAGCTCGTGCTCCGAGATGATTGCCGCAAATGCCGCCGTGTACTTCTTCTAGCACTTCCCTTGTGTTGGAGGTCGGCACGCATTTTAGTAATGGTATTGAGATCCCTCTTTTTGTACAGGATGTTGTTTATGATAGTGTAGTATTGTGCCTCTCTTTTTAACCTCTTTGCCTCTTTTTCTTCTGTGGGGAGTGTTTTTGCTTTGAGGTAGTTAATTATGGGGTCATCCAATCTTGATTCTGACTTGTTATGGCTAGGACTTTTTCCTCTTCCGAGATTGACGGGTTCTGTAGCATTTCCTGGATGAGGCTTCTATTGTTGCCCTCTGGTTTGGTGCTGGCTAGTTTTGAGAGTGCGTCAGCTCGGGCATTTTGTTCGCGGGGTATGTGGTAGATCTTGTATTCCCCGAGTTGTCCGAGCTGTTCCTTGGTTTTATCCAAATACTTTTTCATGGTGGGATCTTTGGCTTGGTAGCTCCCGGTTATCTGTGAGGTGACTACTTGTGAATCACTGTAAATGTTGAGTTTTTGAGCTCCAACCTCTTTAGCCAGCTTCAAACCAGCTAATAACGCTTCATATTCCGCCTGATTGTTTGAGGCCGAGAACCCGAATTTAAGGGAGAGCTCAACTTGGGTTCCTTGGTTGCTTTCTATTATCACACCTGTGCCGCTTCCAGTCTTATTTGAAGAACTGTCCACATAGAGACTCCATTCTGTGGGGATTTCTGGGGCATCTGTGAATTCTGCGATGAAGTCGGCCAGATACTGTGATTTGATGGCCGTCCGAGCTTCATATTGGAGGTCGAACTCGGATAACTCGACTGTCCATTGTAAAATTCTACCTGCTAAATCTAGTTTCTGCAATATTCCTTTTATGGACTGGTTAGTTCGAACCTTAATGGTGTGAGCCTGGAAGTATGGGCAAAGTCGTCGAGATGTTAGAACGAGAGTATAGGCAAACTTTTCTATTTTCTGGTAGTTCAACTCGGATCCCTATAGTGCTTTACTAATGAAGTAGAGGGGTTGTTGCCCACTTTCGTCTTCTCTGACTAGTGCTGAGGCTATTGCCCGGCTTTCTACTGCAAGATATAATATGAGCGGTTCTCTTTTTCGTGGCCGAGATAGGATAGGTGGCCGTCCCAAGAAATCCTTGAAGTCTTGGAAGGCTTGTTCACATTCTGTTGTCCATTCGAACTGCTTTCCCTTCCTTAAAGTAGCATAGAAGGGGAGAGATCTTATCGCTGATCCTGCTAAGAACCTGGATAGGGCGGCCAATCTCCTATTGAGTTGCTGTACTTCTTTGACACAGGTTGGGATTTTCATGTTGAGTATGGCTTGACATTTATCTGGATTTGCTTCAATTCCTCTTTGTGTGAGCATGAAACCTAAAAATTTGCCCGCTTCTACTGTAAAGGTGCATTTTGCGGGATTAAGTCGCATGTCATGCTTCCTTATAGTGTCAAATACTTGAGCCAGGTCAGATAATAATGTCTCTTCACTTTGTGTATTTATCAACTTGTCGTCCACATAGACTTCCATGATTTTCCCGATGTGATCTGAGAAGACTTTATTCATTAGCCTTTGATAAGTAGCTCCCGCATTCTTGAGACCAAAAGGCATCACAATGTAGCAGTAGTTCGCTTTTGGCGTTAAAAATGAAGTCTTTTCTTGATCTGGTGGATACATGGGGATTTGGTTGTATCCCAAGTATGCATCCATAAACGAGAGGTATCTATATCCGGAAGAAGCATCGACCAGAGCGTCGATACTTGGGAGTGGGTAAGGATCTTTTGGGCAGGCTTTGTTGAGATCGGTGTAATCGGTGCACATTCGCCACTTCCCATTTGATTTTCTCACCAAGACGACGTTGGCTAGCCATAGTGGGTACTTGACCTCTCTTATGAACCCTGCCTCCAGTAATACTTGTACCTGTTCTTCCACAGCTTGGGATCGCTCTGGCCCAAGTTTTCTTCGTCTTTGCTGTACCGGCCGAGATCCTGGATAGACCGCCAACTTGTGGCACATTAGCTTGGGGTCTATGCCTGGCATGTCTGCGGCTTTCCATGCGAAGAGATCGACATTATCTCATAAGAATTGTACCAGTAACTCTTTTGAGTCTTCTCTCAGGATCGTGCCGATATTAGTCGTTTTGTCCGAGGTGTCTCCGATCTGAACCTTCTCTATCTCACCTTCTGGCTGCGGACGGAGTTCTTCTCGTCTCTGAACTCCGCCAAGCTCAATTGTGTGAAACTCTTCTCCTCTGCCTCTGAGGTTTAGACTTTCGTTATAACAGCGGCATGCCATCTTTTGATCTGCTTTTATGGTGGCTATCCCCTCTGTAGTTGGGAATTTTATGCATAGATGTGGAGTCAAGACTATTGCACCTAGTTGATTTAGTGTTGTCCGGCCTATTAGAGCATTGTAGGCTGAACTCACGTCGATCACAATGTAGTCTACTTTGAGCGTCCTGGATTGGTTCCCTTTTCTGAAGGTTGTATGTAGTGATACGTATCCTAGCGGTTGTACCGGGGTATCTCCCAGTCCGAACAGACTGTTCGGGTACGCCTTAAGCTCCTTGTTTTCTAGGCCGAGTTTGTCGAAGGCAGTTTTGAATAGGCTGTTGGCGGAGCTCCCTTAGTCTACTAATGTGCGGTGCAGATTGGCGTTTGCCAGTATGATGGTCATGACCATGGGGTCGTCGTGTCCCGAGATGATACCGGATGCGTCCTCTTTAGTGAATGTGATTGCAGGGATATCGGGTGCTTCTTCCTTTCCCTCGACATGATATACTTCTTTGAGATATCTTTTGTGGGATGATTTGGAGATTCCTCCCCCTACGAATCCGCCGTGTATCATATGGATGTGTCTTTCCGGTGTACGAGGTGATCGCGTGGTTCGTCCAGTATCTTCGTCCCTTCGTCTCTTTCTTTGGTCGTCATCTCGGGTGGCTAGAAACCGATCTAGTTTTCCTTCCCTCACCAATTTTTCTATGATGTTCTTTAGATCGAAGCGCTCGTTGGTGGAGTGCCCTCGCACTCGATGATATTCGCAATATTCATTCCGGTTTCCTCCTCCTCTTTTGCCTTTGAGTGGCCGTGCTGGGGGTATTTTCTCCGTATGGCAGGCTTCTTTGTATACGTCGACTAGGGATGCCCTGAGAGGAGTGTAATTTTGATATTTTTTTTATTTTCTCTCCATGTCGGTCTTCTTTCCTTTTGGATTCCTTGTCTTTATCTCGGCAGGGGACCCCGGATTTTGAGGTTTCTCCTAACCGAGCGTTTTCTTCCATGTTGATGTATTTTTCTGCTCACTCCTGCACTTCATCTAAGGAGGTAGGGTACTTCTTTGATATGGACTGGCTAAAAGGTCCTTCTCGTAGGCCATTAATGAGTCCCATGATGGCGGCCTCTGTTGGTAAGCTTTGTATGTCCATGCATGTTTTGTTGAATCGTTCCATGTTGTTGCGGAGGCTCTCCCGATCTCCTTGCTTGATCCCTAGTAAACTGGGGGCGTGCTTGGTCTTATCTTTCTGGATGGAGAATCTGGCTAGGAATTTTTTGGCCAGGTCGTCAAAGTTTGAGATGGACTTTGGAGGTAGGTTGTCGAACCATCTGATTGCTATCTTCGTGAGAGTTGTTGGAAAAGCTTTGCAACGAACGGCGTTCGAGGCGTCGGTGAGGTACATTCTACTTCTGAAATTGCTGAGATGATGGTTGGGATCTGTGGTGCCATCATACAAAATCATATCCGGGAGTTTGAAGTCTTTTGGAATTTTGGTTTTCATGATTTCCTTGGTGAATGGATCTTGTTCCTTGCGTGAATTTTCCTCAGGAGTGGTCCGAGGAGCTTTGGATTTGAGATCGGCTTCTAATTGCATTAGTTTATCTTCCAATTCTCGACGCCGCCGTACCTCTCTTTGTAGATCCTTCCCGACCTCTCGTTGTTGTTGGGTTTCTTTTTCAAGTTGCTTTAAGCGGTCTTGAAGTGCTGCTATTACCTCCGGATTTGATGAGTTTTTGTCCCTGTTGGATTCTGGAGTATCTTTTAGCGTAGCGTCCGCGTTCTTGTGCAGTGTTCTGTTTTCCAGATCTGAATTGTGGTCGTTGTCATGGCCGTCCGCCATGGTGTTGGGATGACTTCCAGGTCCCCGGCAACGGCGCCAATGTTCCGGGGGTTACCTGAAACTAGAGGTCGATCTCGTTGAGATCTTCTGTACTGGTCAGAGATGGCGTGTCTGGCTGGCTGGTAGCGGCCGGAGCTGTTGTGTCCGACTTGTTGGACTTGCTGCACTGCAGATCCTTGGCCACCGGAGGGTGGGGGTACTTGCAAAAGACTCCGATGCTTAAGTTAGCACGGGTATTAAGCAGGTTTTTAGTAGAATCAGAGTATGAGTTATACCTGGGTGCTCCAGTGTATTTATAATGGTGTGGGCTGACCTTTCTGATAAGATAAGTTAGTTATCTTATCTTTATCTTATCTTATTTTGAGTGAAGTCAGCTTATCTTCAAGAGAACCGCCTTTATCTCTATAGGCTTGGATTGCCTTTGGATTTAGGTCGTGTTCCTCTATTTGGGCCCTTTATTGGGCTTTCCTGTCGATTTGGCCGACCTCTTTGAGAAGAGGTCGGGTAGCCTGACCTGAAGAGGTCGGTCGCTTTGTCACCAATCATCCCAGGTCGGATAACTCGACCCAGGGTATGAACACTTACCAAGAGTCCTTTTTGCCACTTGCATTCCATTTTTAATTTAGTTGCTTTGAGTTTTAATTCCCTTGCATGCTTATTCACTTTCTTGCACTTTAATTTCTTGCCACTTGCTATCCCAAAACTCCCTTGTCTCATAGCCAATAATTGAACATTTTATTGCAATTCCTAGGGAGAACGACCCGGGAGTTTAAATACTCTTGGTTATTTGATTTAAATTGTGACTTATCTTTATTTTAAACATTGATGTTGGTTGATTGTGCGTTTGGGACTATACTTGCAACGGAGAAATTCTATTTTTGAGAGAAATTCCAAACCCGCTTTAGGCCATCATCAAGTTTTTGGTGCCGTTACCCGGGAATTTGCTTTTGATTGATTGCTTATTTTTGCTAGTTTTAGGAGTTTATTTTGCTTGTTCTTACTATCTTTTAATTTTATTTTCTTTTTCTCCTATGAATTCTCACCCATTGCACTATGAGTTTGGTTACTATTGTGTTATATGAATTGGAAATTTCAATTGTTTATCACCTAAATGGAATGAAGAGAATCAACAAGAAGATTGGGTGCACAAGTTTTGAAATCTCAAAAGCCATGAAAATTGCAAAAATGGGTGGAAATTCAAGGAAGAGTGGAAGCACAAACCTCCTTGATGAAAGCTTCTCAAAGAGTCCAACTTAAGGACTCTAAAGAGAAGTGCTTGGTGGGAGACACCCTACTATGGTAAAACTTTTCAACTTCCTTCCTTGATTTCAATTTTCGTAAATATATCCCTTGGTTGTTAGTTTGCCTTAATATATTTTCGTTTTAAAATGCATATGTAAATAGCTAGTAATTTTGTTTAAATTGTCTTTTTGACTTGAATTGCATGTTTAAAATTTTAATTAGTTTTTGAATGGTGAAAATAGTTTTGATAGACTCTTGATTGTGCATATTACTAGTTCATAGTCCCATAATTTTGATTTGGAAGATAAAATTTTAAATTAATTTTAAAGTTTAATGTAAATAGTTACATATTTTTGCTAATTTCTTGCTTACATGCATTTTGGAATGTTGGGTGAAACTCTGATTTAAAAAAAAATAACAAAAAAAAAAAATATTCAACTGTGCATACACACATATACATAGGCACGCACACTTTAGTTCAAGGCCTCTATACATGGCGCTCGGATAGTATATGCGTACGCCCAATAGCCCTTTACCCATGAATGCATACGCACATCATCCCCACCTCGCTCCTCCTCCTCTTCGCGCTACCTTCCCCTCCGGCTTCAACATCACATCGCAACATTCCCTTCCTCGCCAAACCTGTCTCAACCTGCACTCACAAGAACCACCTCCGCGATTGCTCCATCGCCTCTCTACTGCCTGGAACGGCCAGAACAGGGTACAGCCCCTGTGTCTTCCGACCCTCTGTCTTCCCCTGTTTTTTTGCGGCGTCTCAGTCTCTATTCCACCTCTGGGACGGCATCGCTCTGCTTCTGTTTCCCCTTCTCTTGTTCCCTTGTCAATTTTCTGTTCCAATTCTGCTTCCCAGCTTCATGTTTTTCTTTCATTGAGTTCTGTTTCAGTCATTAGTTTACTGCTAGTTAATTTTGTTTATTTTAGTTTAGTTAGTTTATGCATGTTTAGTTGATTAGGTTGTTAGAGAATCTGGCGTGGATAGTGGATTTAGATTTGTTTTGAATAATGCTGCTGTTTGGAAATGTTCTATTTCATTGATTTGTCTTGTGCTCATTTGATCTGTTGATGCTGCTGCATAGTCTCATTGCTGCTTTATCCTTGTTGATGGCTGTTAATTGGAAGGCACAAGTGATAGTCTTGACCAAATTCTGAATTTAAGATCTTATTGCTGCTACGTTCCTGTTTCAATTTGAACTTCATTGTTTAATTCAGTGATGCTTAATTGTTTAAACTCATGCTGCCTACTTGTAATTGATTATTGAATTATTGAATTCAATGAAAAGAATGCTGCTTGATGCTGTGGTTTGGTTTAAATTGTTATTGATGTTATGTTATTGTTTTATTGATTTACTTTTGTGCTAAACTGGATTGTTTGATGCTGCTGCATAGTTGTATTACTGCCTTATTCTTGTTGAAGGCTTCTGCTGGAATGATGCTAATTTTCTTAAATTTGAATTCAATTGTCAATTGCTCCATTTCAATTTTCCATTTTGTTCTTGCTTCAAGATTGATTGCTGCTGAAGTTTTCTTTCAACTTTGCACTTGAGTGTTTGAATTCAGCTTTCCTGCTTGTTAAATAGTTCATTGTTTTGGTGCTATATTTTTTGTTCTTGCTATATTTTGGCTCACTTTCTGATTTCCTATGAAGCCATATATGATTTTTGTGAATTTAAGTGTCATAGGAAATTTGATTTGATTGTTTGAATTTGGAAATAGGCCAATTTACTGTTGAAATGCTGCCAGATTTTCCTAACCTTATTTTATTAAGTGACATTGTGTTATTTGGGGCAACAAGATTCTATTTGACGGATTTCTGTGTTGATAGAATCTTGTTTGCTAAATGGTTTTGGAAAACTCCTCAAGAACTTCTTTGAAAGCTTTGGTCATGCTTCTGACTTTCTTTGCTTACTTGTGATGCTAATTTACTTCTATGCATTGAATAGTTCAAGTAAATTTTTAAATTGACCATAAACTTGAAATTCTTTGGAAAATTTGAGCCTCTTTTGCAATAAACTCACAAGTTTTGAAGGTTTTTAATCTATGTGGCTGATTTGATTCATTCTACTCATGCCTAACTTACATTAAGTCACATAGATCATGAGGTTTTCAATTCTTGTTTCAACTTGTGACTTTCATGCCTCATTGGAATTTGGTGTTTGAATGTTCTTTGGCTTACTTGTTTTTGTATGTTTCTAACTTTGTCAATGCTAAAGTGTTTTAATTTATGCCAATTACTTGTGATTGATATTTACTTGATTATGTGCTCTACACATATATGTGCATTATTTGCTTTTTTAGATTCCTTTATTTGATTGGAAGTTGCTCATGTTTGCTTGTTTGCTTTTAACTTGAATCTCATATATGCTTTCATTCAAATTTTTATTATCTGTTCACTTCATATGCTGTTTTTTGTGACTTAGCTCTTTCCTTTTCAGCACCACCATCACTCTTGCAGACACTTTTGTATGGTGACACAGTGACGACTCCTTCCACTCTGCATGATCGTGAGCACCGAGGATGGTGCTACATTTTAAGTGTGGGGAGGTTGTCCAACTTCAGCAGTGCATTTTGGGTGACAATCTTCATTTCTGAACACTTTTAGTGTAGTTTCTTCTTATGTTTTTTTTTTGGTACATTGTATATATTTTATCCTTTTGAAGAACTTTTTACTTAGTTTATTGTACTTTTTTAGTTTACTGCACTTTTCAATTTTGCTTGTATATAACCTAGTATTATATTGTAGTAAAGCATGTTTTTAGATTTCCTTTTTTTTTAGCTTTTAGTTGTGATTGTGATTGGGATGATGTGATGATTGCACCTAGTTTGATTTTCTATACACTTGCTATTTTGGTTTGATTGAAATTAGGAATTAAACTTAGGATTTTTGACTTTTTCCATCAAATCACACTATATACATATATAGAATAAATGTTAGTCAATTTAATGAAATTTCCAAGAAACTTACTCTTTATATAGGCCATTGAAAATTCGAATTGAATTGAGTTGAAATTCTTTGAAACTTGCATGATTTATATATTATGGAATATGGTTTTTGAGTTAAGGAACATACAACTTGTGAGTTTTTGAGCCTTATTGTGTGGTTACATCATTTGACCACTTATTTCATTCTTGTGTGTTACTCTTCTCTATGATTGCAATCTTTGATTTGTTTAATTTTATACATCCATTGTTTAGTGTATGTTTATGCAATTATGTGATTGATTCCATCACTTCATTATAGCTCACTTAACCTAAAAAAACCTACCATTTCATTTACCTTTGTTTGCCAATTTGAACCTTTTTAATCCCCTTTTGTTCTTTATATTACCACATTAGTACCTTTAAGCGAAAAATAATTAATTGTCCTATTTGAATATTTGGTTAGCTTGGGATAATGAGTATGTGTGTCAACTAAGTGTAGGGAAGATTTGGGAATATTGGTTGATGAAAATGTGTTTTATGCTTATTGAGAAATATTGGGAATTTAGGTACATGTTCATGTAATATTATAGAAACCATATGCATTGATGAGTTGGTGTATATATTATGTTAAAAAAAAAGAAAAATAAAAGAGAAAAAAAAGAAAAAAAATAATAATAATGAAAAGGGGACAAAATTACCCAATGAGAAATTCATTAAGTGTCAATGCATATGTGAAGAATTGAATTAAAATGCATGAGTGTGTGTATAGTAAAGTGAGATTTTGGATAGCTAAGTTTGATATTAGAATTTTATAGGGTATGTATGTGTTAGCGAGAACTTAGGTTAATCAAAGATTCAAATGCAAGATCACCTAGTCATATATACATCCTTACTTTTAACCTTAGCCCCATTACAACCTTGAAAAGACCTCATGATTTTTGCATATGTACATTAAATTTGTGTTGATTGGTTAAATGAAGAACAAACTTTAGAAAGCATGATTAGAGGAGAATTGAGTGGATTGACCCTACACACTTGAGCGACAAAAGTGTATATACACATCCGGTGAGGGTTCAATTACTCAATTCCATATTCCTACCTATGATCATTGTTTATCTTGCAAGTTTGTTAAATTCTTTTATATGACTTAATTCAATTGTGAATAGGATTTGGTTATAATTGCTTTAGCCCTTGATTATATATAGATGCTTTCTTGGAAATTGATTTACTTGGACTAGTTAAATACGTATATATAGATTACATATAGATAGCTACATACATATAGATAAATTGCATATAGTTTAGTTACATTGAATAAATGTTGTTTCCTCTTCTTGTCTTTCTTTGGTATAGCATGAGGACATGTTATTGTTTAAGTGTGGGGATGTGATGGATCCTCATTTCATGATATTTATTTGTTCTAATTTGGTGGATTTTATCAACTTTTCTTACATTTATTTATTGAAATAGCATGCTTTTTTGAATTCTTTCCTAATTGTGCTTAATTGTGAAAAACATGCTTTTATGCTTAAAATTGCCAATTTTAATTCACTTTTCTCCCATTCGATGCCTTGATATATTTGTTTGAGTGATTTAAGGTTTTGAAGGCAAGAATGACTTGAGAAAGTGGAAGGAAAGCATGCAAAGTGGAAGAATTCAAGAAATGAAGAATTTGCAAGGCTGTCAATCCTGACCTCTCAGTACTAAAGTGATCATAACTTGAGATACAGAGGTCCAAATGAGGTGGTTCTAAAGGCATTGGAAAGCTAACATCTGGGACTTCAAAATGATATACAATTTGCTATGGTGGACATAAGATTAAGTGTGCGTACGCACATAATTTTTGCGTACGCACAAGTTGGGATTTAGCAAGTGTGCGTACGCACACACCTATGCGTATGCACAAGTCCTGGCACGTGAGCTCATTAATTGCAAATTGCTGGGGGCGAATTCTGGGCCTCCAAAACCCAGTCCAACTCATTTCTGAAGCTATTTCAAGCCAAAGTGAAGAAGGATGAAGAGAGGAGCACTTAGGTTTAGGTTTTTATCATGTTTTAGGATAGTTTTCTAGAGAAAGAAGCTCCCCCTTCTCTCTAGAATTTAGGGTTTCTTGCTTAATTTCTCTTTAATTTTAGTCTTTAATTCTTGTTTTAGTATAGTTTCTTTAATTGGGTAATTAGGTGAACTTGAGTTATGAATATCCATTCCACATTCTGTTAGGATTGTTAGTTGGTTTGGTTTTTCATTGACGTTAGTCTTTCACTAAGTTAATTAGTGAGTTGACTCGGACTTATAGATTGAGATCAATTATGCCCTTTTGACTTATTCTCGATGTTAGGATAGATTAATTGGGATTAATTTTACGCAATTACCATGTTTGTGGTCCATGACTAGGATAGAAATCCTCAATTCCCCAATCCTTGTCAAGAGTCGTTTTTGCCACTTGCATTCCATTTTTAATTTACTTGCTTTGAGTTTTAATTCCCTTGCATGCTTATTCACTTTCTTGCACTTTAATTTCTTGCCACTTGCTATCCCAAAACCCCCCCTTGTTTCATAGCCAATAATTGAACATTTCATTGCAATTCCTAGGAAGAACGACCCGAGAGTTTAAATACTCTTGGTTATTTGATTTGAATTGTGACTTATCTTTATTTTAAACTTTGATGTTGGTTAATTGTGGGTTTGGGACTATACCTGTAATGGAGAAATTCTATTTTTGAGAGAAATTCCGAACTCGCTTTAGGCCATCATCACTTTCTCAATCCAACAATCTCTATGGAATTCGACCCTCACTCACCTGAGGTATTACTTGGACGACACGGTGCACTTGCCGGTTCAGTTGTGCGGAGTTCAATTTCGCGCACCATGAAGCCCAATACTGGTGGCAAGGGACACGGTGTGTTCTGCAACCAGATGGCACGGTGATATCTTGGGAGGTGTTTTCGAACAGAGTTTTATAGAAAATATTTTCCTAATTCAATGAGGAATGTTAAAGAGCTTGAGCTGCTGCAGTTGAAGCAGAGTTAAATGACCGTTGTGGTGTACACCAATAAATTTGAAGAACTATACCGGTTTTCTCGAATCTGCTAAGGTGCTCCGGAAGACTTTGCTTAATGGTAGTGTATAAAGTACGAGGAAGGACTTCGGAGTGACATTCTGAGCTCCGTTGGGCCGATGGAGATTAGGGTATTCTCTGAACTTGTGAACAAGAGCTGATTAGCTGAAGAGTGTGTGAAGAAGGCGACAGTGGAGAAAGGAAATCAGAGGATGCCTTTTCAGATGAACCAAGGGAGGAACATCGCACCTAGGGGTAGGACTTTTAAGCGTGGAGGCTATGTTCCGCAGTAGAATCAAGGTCAGAACAACTTCCGCAGGCCTAATAACAATGATAATCGAGGGAGAAGGTTTGGGAAACAGCCACAGAATGAGTCGAGTTGTCCGAGGTGCGGGAGTTATCATCCTAGAGTTCCGTGTAGGGCTGGACTAGGTGTGTGCTACTTTTGTGGGCTAGCCAGGCATATGGCCTAGAATTGTCCAAAAAAGAAGAAGTATGAAGCTGGGAGAGCACAACTAAGGCGACTGTTCACTACTTCTGCAGCAGGTGCCGAGGGATCCGAGACATTGATTAGAGGTAATTGTGAAGTAGCTATTAAAATTTTAAATACTTTATTTGATTCTGGAGCGAAACATTTATTTATAGCATTTGAAAAGGCTAGTAAGTTAGGATTGAAGATAGTTGTGTTGGGTTATGATTTGAAAGTGCATAATGCTACTTCTGAAGCCATGGTGACTTGATTAGGCTGTCCACAAGTTCTGTTCCAAGTCAAATAACGAGACTTTGTCCATGATCTGATCTGTTTACTGATGACTAGTCTTGATCTCATCTTGGGATTGATTTTGGTTGTCTAAGAATCGCGTTCTGCTTGACTGTTCTGAGAGGCTGTTGAATTTCATGTCAAAAGGGTTAGAAGGACCAGTTGTGGTGAAGAGTTATTTAAATTCTGTTGTAGTAAACTGTAGTGGGTATGAATGTCAGGGTGTTATGTTGCTAGCTGAAAATGTGTCGGGAGAGGAGCAACGCTTAGAACAGATTCCAGTTGTGAATGAATTTCCTAAAGTGTTTTCAGATGACATTCCTGAATTCCCTCCTACTCGAGAAATCGAGTTTGTGATTGAGTTGGTACCTGGAGCTAGACCAGTCTCAATTGCGCCTTACTGAATTTCACCGTTGGAATTAACTGAACTTAGATCTCAGCTGGAAGAACTAATGAGCAAAAATTTCATTCGACCGAGTGTTTCTCTGTGGGAATCGCCAGTATTACTGGTAAAGAAGAAAGATGGGAATATTCGTCTGTGTGTAGATTATCGGCAACTGAACAAAGTCATTGTGAAGAATAAATATCCGCTACCAAGAATCGACGATCTGATGGACCAACTGCATGGTGCTGGAGTATTTTCCAAGATTGACCTTAGATTTGGTTATCACCAGATAAGAGTGAGAGATGAGGACATTCCGAAGACTGCTTTCAAAACTCGTTATGGCCACTATGAATATACGGTAATGTCTTTCAGGTTAACTAATGCCCCAACAGTGTTTATGGACTACATGAATTGGATTTTCCGCCCTTTCTTGGACAAATTCGTTGTCGTCTTCATTGATGACATTCTCATTTATTCCAAAACCGAAGTAGAACATGTGGATCACTTACGGATTGTGTTACAGATTTTGAAGGAAAGGAAATTGTATGCCAAGCTATCTAAATGTGAATTTTGGAAGAGTGAGGTGAAGTTTCTTGGGGATGTGGTAAGTCAACAAGGGATTGCTATGGATCCTGCTAAAGTTGAGGCGGTAACGGACTGATGCCAAGGCATCTTAGGCTAGTTTCACTAGCATTTTTCTGTTAGTTTTAGTTGTTTTATGCATTTTCTTGAGCTTAAAGTAACCAAGAATGGTTAAATGAATAACAAAGCAATGAACCATCCAAACAGTATGATTTTGATGCAAATTCCATGAGTTTTAGTCATATTACTTGAATGCTATGAATGGAAGAATTCTCATGAAATTTTGCAAGACTTTGATGCAATTGTTTGGATGATTTCAGGGATGAAGAGGCTAAGCAAGGAAGCAACAAAATCAATAAAGGAAGCTTGAATATCACATGTGGAGTTTAAGTTCCAGTTTAAGCCTAAACTGGAGCTTAAACGCCAGAATCATGAAGGCTAAGAAATGCTGGAATTGAAGTTTAACCTCCAGTTTAACCTTAAACTGGAGGTTAAACGCCAGAATGAAAGTCTCACCAAAGAAGCATTTCCACGTTTAACCTCCAGTTTAACCTTAAACTGGAGGTTAAACGCCAGAATGAGAATGCCACTCAGGAAGAGTTCCACGTTTAACCTCCAGTTTAACCTTAAACTGGAGGTTAAACGCCAGAAAGGGGAAATGCACCAGGGAGCCATTCCACGTTTAAGCTCCAGTTTGACCTCAAACTGGAGCTTAAACGTGTTCGACCAAGTTTTCTCCTCCAGGGTTGCTTTCTCCATTTCCACGTTTAAGCTCCAGTTTAACCTTAAACTGGAGCTTAAACGTGTTCGACACCTCCAGGGCTACCTTTCTCAGCTTCCACGTTTAAGCTCCAGTTTAACCTTAAACTGGAGCTTAAACGTGTTCGACCTCCAGGATGGCTTTCTCCTCTTCCACGTTTAAGCTCCAGTTTAACCTTAAACTGGAGCTTAAACGTGTTCGACCTCCAGGGCTGCCCTTCCTATCTCCACGTTTAAGCTTCAGTTTAACCTTAAACTGAAGCTTAAACGTGTTCGACTACATGACTCTCCAGGGCTGCCTTCTTCCATTTCCACGTTTAAGCTTCAGTTTAACCTTAAACTGAAGCTTAAACGTGCTTCTACAAAAGGCTTCACTGGAAGTGTCTGGCGTTTAAGCTGCAGTTTAAGCTTAAACTGCAACTTAAACGCCACTCTTGGAAAAGGTTTCTGGGCCAAAAATATTGCGGTTTAAGTTAGTCTTTGAGCACAAACATTAACTTAAACTTACTCTGGTATGAAACCCAATTGAATATCATGGTTTATGGGATTGGGCCTGAAGGATTGATGAGTCTGAAATTTCAATTTGTTGAGTCATGTACTATTATTTGATTATCACTAAGTTGGCTCAATGAATGTTACAGAATTTGGATCAGCAGCCTCATCAAGATTATGGATCATAAACCCAAAGCAAAAGGAAAGCAGGGAGAGGCCTCAAAGCCCAAGAAACACAACAGAAGCTCAATATAGAAAGTGTATAAATAGGATAGAATTTAAGTTAGGAACAGATTGGAACCTTTACCTTTTCATTTTGCTAGTTTTCATATCTTTGTAATTGAATTCAGAGCTATGACTCACTAAACCCCCTTTTCATTGGGTTAGGGAGCTCTATTGTAATTCAATGAATCAATAATAGTTTATCTTCTTCTTCAATCTTTTCTCTTGAATTTTGTTAGAAAGCTTCTCGATCTAATTCCATTGGGTAGTTGTCTTGGGAAAGAAACTACCCATAATTGGAATCCTTCGGAACCTTGGGAAAGGAATGGAGGATTCATGCTAGAGAAGCTTTCTCACAGTGAATTGGATTGGGGTTTGGATGGATATTGTGACATGTAATCCTACCAAATTGTGGTTCATGAAACTGTGTGGTATAATCAGTGATCGAGCATCATCTCTTCTTATGAACATTTAAACCAAGGGATTGGGAATTTGTTTGTTTTTAGAGAGAATTGGTGAGCCAAGGGATTGGGATCCAATCATATAAGATTGCCAAGCAAAATTCAATGAACGCATTGGTTGAAGAAGAGATAAACATGTTTTGATTCGGAGATCTCAATATCTCCTATAACCCAATGAATTCCCCATTTCTGATCTCCACTTTCTCTTTACATTCTGCAACTCAATTCATGCAATCACCCCCATTCCCTTTTAATTTTCAGCAATTTAGCTTCTGCTCTTTAATTCATGCAATTTAAGATTCCGCCATTTAAATTCCTTGTCATTTCAATTTCTTGTCATTTACGTTTCCCGCCAATTTTACATTCCGCAAATTCTCATCTAAATCTTGATTCCGATCAACTAGAACACACTTCTAATCCGAATTGCTCACTCAACCAATCCTTGTGGGATTCGACCTCACTCTATTGTGAGTTTTTACTTGACGATAACCGGTGCACTTGCCGGAAGGAATTTTGCCGATCGTGCAATTTCCTAAATCGTGGCATAACTAGTTTGTGCACGCATCAAGTTTATGGCGCCGTTGCCGGGGATTGGTTTTCGATTGACAATTCTCAAATTGGAAGTTAACTAGATTGAGCATTTTTTTTTTGTTTTGATTAATTCAGTACACATTACTTGTTGAATTTTAATTTCCGCACTCTGTTACATGCTTTCTTTCTTTATGCCTTTAAATTCAAGCAACTAACTCACTGACTCACTAACTGTTTGAATTAATTCCTCAACTGCTCTAACCATACTCTTCCATTAACCAAGAGTATTTCACTTGTTTGTTGCCTGTGCTGTGTTCTTGTATGACAGGTAGGAGAGGAGAGACATCAACTCCTCCATATACCGAACCAGAGAGGACCCTTCATAGACTTAGAAGGGAAGCAAGAGGGAAGAGAGTACTGGGAGAAGAAGAATCTGAAGGAGAATCTGAGGACAATTTTGAGGAAGCTCTAGATCTCAACATGGATAGAGAAGTTCACAACCATGAGAGAGCTGATGGAAACAATGCCATTCCTGAGAGGAGGGTTCTTAGTTCATACATAAACCCAACCTCTGGGAATTGTGGTAGCAGCATTCAGAAACCACCCATTCAGGCCAACAATTTTGAACTCAAACCACAGCTAATATCACTTGTGGAGAATCATTGTTCATTTGGTGGGAGTGCTAATGAAGATCCCAACCAACATCTCACAAAATTCCTGAGAATTTGTGACACTGTGAAGTCCAATGGAGTCCAGGAAGATGCCTATAAACTACTTTTGTTCCCATTTTCACTTAGGGACAAGGCAGCTAAGTGGCTGGAATCATTCCCAAGGGGGAGCCTAACAACATGGGATGAGGTGGAAAGCAAGTTTCTGGCACGTTTCTACCCCCCACAAAAGGTCAATAGGCTTCGATCTGAGGTTCAGACTTTTAGACAACAAGATGGTGAAACTCTCTACGAGGCATGGGAGAGGTTCAAGGATTTGACAAGGAAATGCCCACCAGACATGTTCCATGACTGGGTGCAATTGCATATTTTCTATGATGGACTTTCTTATGAATCAAGGAAGGCGGTAGACCATTCATCGGGAGGTTCATTGAACAGGAAAAAGACTGTGGAAGAAGCCATTGAAGTGATTGAGACAGTGGCTGAGAATGAGTACTACTATGCTTCAGAGAGACACAACACTAAGGGAGTCATGGAGCTGAACCATGTTGATACAATTTTAGCCCAAAACAAGGTGTTTGCCAAGCAACTAGCAGAGCTTACCAGGCAATTAGAAACAAAGCAAGTGGCTGCAATACACACACAAGATCAAGAGGAAGTAAGCATTGAAGGAGGTGATTGGGAAGAGGCCAACTATGTGGGAAACCAACAAAGGCAATCATATGATCCACATTCCAACACTTACAACCCAGGATGGAAAAACCACCCAAACTTTGGGTGGGGGAACCAACAAACCCAACCACAAAACCACAAACCTTACAACCACAACCAACATAACAATTCCACATACCAAAACTCCAACCAAAGATCATACCAAACCACACAAAACACTTACTCCCAACCATCATATCATGGCCAAGATAATCAACCTACCCAACCTAATCCGAACCAACAATTCCAAGATCAATTAAACCGGATAGAAGGAATGATGGCAACCATGAGTCAAGACATAACCGAATTGAAAAGCTTCAGGGATGATGTGAGAGCTACCTTAAGAAACCATGGTGAAAAACTCAAGAGGATGGAGTCTCAAATAGGAGAGTTATCTCAACAGGCCCCCAAATCAACTGCAGTGTTCCCTAGTGACACAGAAAAGAATCCTAAAGGGGAACAAAAGAGAGTGAGATGGGAAGAATGCAAGGCCATCACCATATTGAAGGAAGTCTCAGAAGAAGAAGGAATCAGACCCTCAAAACAGGAGCCAGAAAGCTTGAAGGAAGGTGTGGAAGAAGCTAAGCAGGAAAGTGAAACTGAGCAAGCCAAAGAACTGCAAAAAGGCATGATGGAAGCATATCAACCAAAAGCACCATTTCCTCAGAGGTTAGGAGTGGGTGAAAAAGGGAAAACCTATTCAAGGTTTTTAGAGACATTTAAGTCTCTCCATATCAATATTCCCTTTCTTGAGACTCTCCAGCAGATGCCTACACATATCAAGTATTTGAAGGAATTGCTGAGAAAGAAAAGAGTTTTAAAGGGAGGACAAACTGTAATAATGAACAAAGAATGCAGTGCCCTCATCAAGAAGGATATAATCTCTAAGAAAACAGACCCAGGAAGTTTTCATATCCCCTGCATCATAGGGGAAACAAAAATTGACAAAGGACTCTGTGATCTAGGAGCTAGCATAAATGTGATGCCTCTGACTCTTATGAAGAGGCTACAACTGAATGAGGTAAGATCCACTGATGTAATCATACAACTGGCTGACAAAACTCAGAAGCAAGCTGAAGGGGTAGTTGAGAATGTGCTGGTGAAAGTGGGAGATTATTACTTCCCCACAGATTTTGTCATTTTGGACATGGAGGAAAGCTACCTACACCCTATCATTCTGGGAAGACCATTTCTAGCCACTACTAGAGCGCTCATAGATGTAGAACAAGGAGAGCTAATTCTGAGAATACATGATGAACAGCTCATTTTCAAAGTTTTCAAACCTGCATCTGAGCCTGAACCAGAACCTGAAAAGCCTAAGGATGATAGTAGTCATCTGTGTTTGGAGGAAAGTAATCCAGCAGCTGAAACTCTAAAACAGTCTTTGGAAGGCAAACAGGAGTTGCAAGAGTTAAAGCCACAAGAATCAATGGAAACAGATCAGAAGGATCCTCCTAGCATAAGGGTCAATGAAGAAATCCTCAAGAGAAAGGGAAGAATGATAGGGAAATTGCCAAGAGGGTGGAGAAACAAGAAAATTCCCACTGAAGGTTTTTCTCCGGGAGATAAAGTGATATCAAGTCATTATCTGCCAATCCCACCTGGCCTCAAAACCATTCCTTCCCAGCTCCCTCAAGTGTTCACAATCAGGAAAGTTCTTTCTATGGAACATTTAGAGGTCATGAAGGAATCAAGTGGGGACGTTTGCATAGTGAGAGGAGAAGACGTCAAACACTACAATCCACCCTAACAAGGGACAACCGTCAAGCTAGTGACGTTAAAGAAGCGCTTCATGGGAGGCAACCCATGTTTTTAATATCCTTACTTTTTTTTTGTTTTGTTTTGCATCTAATAAAGCATGGTTTCTTATGCATGAACTTGAATCCTCAGGACAACTGCTGAAAGAGTGCACTAAACATTGCATATAAAATACAATTTGTCTCTAAGTTTAGTGTGCCTGAGGGCACCCCAAATTCTATTCAAAATGCATTCAATTTTTCATGCAAAGAGCACAACCAAACATTAAGTTTGGTGTTCCTCTTTGAACACGGTTCATGAAAAGCAAGAAGTTCCTCTGGATTTCGAAATTCATGACAAGTAGACCATTAGCATGTTTTAATACTTTGGTTTCAATTACTTAGGGTAGTAAATTTGTTTAGAATCAAAGAGCCAAAGTGACTATGATTTATTAGAATTATGCACATTCATTAAGGACAACCAATATGGATTTCATGTCATCAGGAGACTTTACCAAACACTAAGATTGGTGTCCAATAATAAGTGTGCATACATACAAAAGTCACGGCTATAAGCTCATGAAGTTAATCATTGATTTACATGTGCAAGTACTATTCATCATTCACATGGACCGAAAATTGATAGCAAATTTGTTTGTTTGTGCAGGTACAAAAGGAAAGACAAAAATGGAGGAAAAAGACAAGGAGAGGTACGGTGCTTGGTCAAAAAGAAAGTTCACAAGTCTTTGAAACTAACACATGGGAAAAGGAAGTTCTGCAAGAAAAGATAGCTACATGTACAACCCAATGCACCCAGAATACTTCCAAGAAAATGAAAAGCAATTCGTCCTTCTCCCTAATTCATATATTTACCATCAAGCCACCCTTCACAAACCACCCTAGCCGTCCATTTTTCACTTACGGGCACTATAAAGAACCACTTGGGGAACGAGTTCAACACCACCAAATCTCCTTCATGCACATTTCCTTCATCATAGCATAAACTATCTCTTGCCGAAAACAACCTCCCCACACTTCCAACAACACTTCTTGCTTCACCTTGTCAACTTTAGCTTGTCACTTACCCCAAAAACTAAAGAACCAATGGCAGCCTCATCTAGCCACAAAAGAAGAAAAGACAAGCAACCAATGGAGGAGAACAGGGAATTCGATGCAAGGAGATACAAATCAGTTTTCCATGAGATTCAAGCCGAATGGATGAGACCTAAAAGAGTACTAGCTGAGGTTCCCTTTGACCTTGAAAAGGATGAGTTCCCAGGTGTTTGGGAAAAGATCAAAAAGAGGAAGTGGGAGCTCCTGACTAAGCCAATCACTAAAATCAACATCAACCTGGTGAAAGAGTTTTATGCAAATGCAGTGAGGGAGGATCCAACCAAGAAACCCACATACAAAAGCTATGTGAGAGGGGTGGAAGTTGACTTCAGCCCCAAGGCAATCATGAAAACTCTTGGCCTGAAAAACATACATTTCAGCCAAGCAAGTTATGAAGAAAGGATGATAGGAGAACCTTTCTATACGACTATTGCTGAAGATCTTTGTGCCATCAGAGCTGAATGGGTGAGAAAAACAAGAGGGGCTCCAAGAGTCTTGAGAAGGGGAGACCTAACACCTGAAGCTAAAGGGTGGTATGCAATAGTTAGGAGATCCATCCTACCCAATGCAAACTCTTCAGAAATAGTCCCTAAAAGAGCCATCTTGCTTCATTGCATTATGGTGGGAGGGGAGATCAAAGTTCATAAACTCATTGCTGAACAGATACAAGAGTTTAGTGAGAAAAGTGACCCTGAATCCTGGCTCCACTTCCCGAGCACCATCATTAGACTATGCATCGATGCCCAAGTACCACTTGAAGATGAAAGTCCTAATTGGCTATATCCTGGATTGGCCATAACTGCGTACAGAATGACTCTTGGCCCAACTGCTCCAAGACATACAAGAAGAAGAAATGAAGAAGGGCAACAAGCGGAAGCCGAGCAAGAAGCAGAACAAGAAGGACAGGAAGGAGAAGACAGAGAAGAAGAGCAAGAAGAGCAAGCAATTCCAGAAAGAAGACAACGAATTCTCAGAGACCCCATGGATATGAGCAGAATGCAGGAAATCATGGAAGGAATGTCTCAACAATACATGAGGTCTCAGGAGAGACAAGAGGACTTTCACCTAAAAATGATGGATATGCAAAGGAACTTTGAATCAAGATTCTTAGATCTGCAAAGGGAACAGAATTTACACTTACAGGAATCCTTCAGCCACATATTCCAACACCAAGATGCCAATGTCTTGGCAATCAAGGAAGCCACCACTTTACAGAATGCAAGATACTCAGTCCAAGCTGATTACAACATCAGTTCGCAAATCAAGCTTAACTACATAGGGGAACATCTACACAAGATGGACCCAGCATTCCCAGCTTTTGATGAGTATTTCAAAGGGAGGAAAGAAGGAGAAATAAACAAGGCAATGATCCTTGAAAAAGGAGTGGAAGAAACGATGAAAAAGGCTGGATTCTGGAAAAAGCTCATAAGAAAAGACAAAGGAAGCACAAGTGGTCAAAAAGAGGCAGGAAGCAAGAAGAAGCAGGATCCCAAGAATTAAGAAGAACCAAGCAATAAATAAGAGGTGGTCTCATTCCTTAATAATCAAATGATAATTGGTGAATTGTCTTTATGAGCTTTCTTTCATCATAAGTCATTTAAGTGTTATGTGGAGTTTTTTTTTAGTATGAGTGTCTGTTTATTGCTTTGAATAAAGTGAATGCCTAGATGTTTGGATATAACTTCACCTTCTTAAACAAGTGCTTGCCATGCTTGTTCTGTTTCCAAAAATAAAATAAAAGTTTGAACAAAAGTAACTTGGCTCAATTAGTGACAAATCAAGTAGAATTAAGTGGTGGTATGCATGCTTGATTGTTTAAGTCAGATCACTGGAAATAGAGTGTAGAATTATCATTTTTTATGTAGAAATTGAAAACTGTCTATGGATCTTGATGAATAAATGTCTTTGGCCATGAAAAAGAAAGAAAAAGAAGAAGAAAAAGCCACTGAAAAAGGGCAACCAAAAAGCAAAAAAATTGAGAAAATAAGCTAGGCACCAATGGTTTGAACTTCTGAGACAAATGCCTGTGGTGTTTATGTATTAAGGATATGCTTGGATGAATAGGTTCTGAGGAGTGTTTCAACACTCGGTAACTTGGGTTAACTAACCCGGGATTATCAACCAAAAGTCCATTATCAAGAGCAACCTAAATACAAAACATTTAGTCACACAAAGAGGTGCTGGGCACCAATGTCTCAAGAAGAAATGTGAACTAAAATGCCTGGAGTGGATATGTGTAGTGCACTGATAAGAAAAAGAAAATGCCAAAGGCTTGTGCAACACATGACACTAAGCAAACAAGGAGCAAAGAAGCTCTAAGAAAAAGAAAAGAAAAACAAAGAAGAGAAAAGTGCCAAAGACATAAGAATAACAAGAGGCCATAGCAGTGTTTGATGGATGCAATGAAAAAGTGATAATCTTACCTGATAAGAATGAAAAAGTGATGCTGCAACTTTCTGCATAAAACCCTTCTGATGAACTTCAAATGCTTGCTAATATAGCCAATGTGATTGCTTTCTGTTTCATACTTTCTTCTCAAATAACTCAGGACTTGCTTAGGGACAAGCAAGTATTAAGTTTGGTGTTGTGATGCCAAGGCATCTTAGGCTAGTTTCACTAGCATTTTTCTGTTAGTTTTAGTTGTTTTATGCATTTTCTTGAGCTTAAAGTAACCAAGAATGGTTAAATGAATAAAAAAGCAATGAACCATCCAAACAGTATGATTTTGATGCAAATTCCATGAGTTTTAGTCATATTACTTGAATGCTATGAATGGAAGAATTCTCATGAAATTTTGCAAGACTTTGATGCAATTGTTTGGATGATTTCAGGGATGAAGAGGCTAAGCAAGGAAGCAACAAAATCAATAAAGGAAGCTTGAATATCACATGTGGAGTTTAAGTTCCAGTTTAAGCCTAAACTGGAGCTTAAACGCCAGAATCATGAAGGCTAAGAAATGCTGGAATTGAAGTTTAACCTCCAGTTTAACCTTAAACTGGAGGTTAAACGCCAGAATGAAAGTCTCACCAAAGAAGCATTTCCACGTTTAACCTCCAGTTTAACCTTAAACTGGAGGTTAAACGCCAGAATGAGAATGCCACTCAGGAAGAGTTCCACGTTTAACCTCCAGTTTAACCTTAAACTGGAGGTTAAACGCCAGAAAGGGGAAATGCACCAGGGAGCCATTCCACGTTTAAGCTCCAGTTTGACCTCAAACTGGAGCTTAAACGTGTTCGACCAAGTTTTCTCCTCCAGGGTTGCTTTCTCCATTTCCACGTTTAAGCTCCAGTTTAACCTTAAACTGGAGCTTAAACGTGTTCGACACCTCCAGGGCTACCTTTCTCAGCTTCCACGTTTAAGCTCCAGTTTAACCTTAAACTGGAGCTTAAACGTGTTCGACCTCCAGGATGGCTTTCTCCTCTTCCACGTTTAAGCTCCAGTTTAACCTTAAACTGGAGCTTAAACGTGTTCGACCTCCAGGGCTGCCCTTCCTATCTCCACGTTTAAGCTTCAGTTTAACCTTAAACTGAAGCTTAAACGTGTTCGACTACATGACTCTCCAGGGCTGCCTTCTTCCATTTCCACGTTTAAGCTTCAGTTTAACCTTAAACTGAAGCTTAAACGTGCTTCTACAAAAGGCTTCACTGGAAGTGTCTGGCGTTTAAGCTGCAGTTTAAGCTTAAACTGCAACTTAAACGCCACTCTTGGAAAAGGTTTCTGGGCCAAAAATATTGCGGTTTAAGTTAGTCTTTGAGCACAAACATTAACTTAAACTTACTCTGGTATGAAACCCAATTGAATATCATGGTTTATGGGATTGGGCCTGAAGGATTGATGAGTCTGAAATTTCAATTTGTTGAGTCATGTACTATTATTTGATTATCACTAAGTTGGCTCAATGAATGTTACAGAATTTGGATCAGCAGCCTCATCAAGATTATGGATCATAAACCCAAAGCAAAAGGAAAGCAGGGAGAGGCCTCAAAGCCCAAGAAACACAACAGAAGCTCAATATAGAAAGTGTATAAATAGGATAGAATTTAAGTTAGGAACAGATTGGAACCTTTACCTTTTCATTTTGCTAGTTTTCATATCTTTGTAATTGAATTCAGAGCTATGACTCACTAAACCCCCTTTTCATTGGGTTAGGGAGCTCTATTGTAATTCAATGAATCAATAATAGTTTATCTTCTTCTTCAATCTTTTCTCTTGAATTTTGTTAGAAAGCTTCTCGATCTAATTCCATTGGGTAGTTGTCTTGGGAAAGAAACTACCCATAATTGGAATCCTTCGGAACCTTGGGAAAGGAATGGAGGATTCATGCTAGAGAAGCTTTCTCACAGTGAATTGGATTGGGGTTTGGATGGATATTGTGACATGTAATCCTACCAAATTGTGGTTCATGAAACTGTGTGGTATAATCAGTGATCGAGCATCATCTCTTCTTATGAACATTTAAACCAAGGGATTGGGAATTTGTTTGTTTTTAGAGAGAATTGGTGAGCCAAGGGATTGGGATCCAATCATATAAGATTGCCAAGCAAAATTCAATGAACGCATTGGTTGAAGAAGAGATAAACATGTTTTGATTCGGAGATCTCAATATCTCCTATAACCCAATGAATTCCCCATTTCTGATCTCCACTTTCTCTTTACATTCTGCAACTCAATTCATGCAATCACCCCCATTCCCTTTTAATTTTCAGCAATTTAGCTTCTGCTCTTTAATTCATGCAATTTAAGATTCCGCCATTTAAATTCCTTGTCATTTCAATTTCTTGTCATTTACGTTTCCCGCCAATTTTACATTCCGCAAATTCTCATCTAAATCTTGATTCCGCTCAACTAGAACACACTTCTAATCCGAATTGCTCACTCAACCAATCCTTGTGGGATTCGACCTCACTCTATTGTGAGTTTTTACTTGACGATAACCGGTGCACTTGCCGGAAGGAATTTTGCCGATCGTGCAATTTCCTAAATCGTGGCATAACTAGTTTGTGCACGCATCACGGACTGGGAACGACCAACCTCTATGACGGAGATCAAGAGTTTCTTAGTTTTGGCGGATTATTATTAGAGATTCATCAAAGGTTTTTCACAGCTCGCTTTGCCTTTAACTAACCTGACCAGGAAGGACGCACCATTTATTTGGACCTCTGAATGCGAGAAAAGTTTACAACCATTGAAGCAGAAGTTGACCACTACACATGTGTTACTGTTGCCTGAGCCTAACAAACCTTTTAAGGTGTATTGTGATGCATCAGTGAAGGGACTGGAGTGTGTGCTAACACAGCACCATAATGTTGTGGCATACACCTCACGGCATTTAAGACCGCATGAGATGAATTATCTGACTCACGATCTAGAGCTTGCTGCCTTTGTGTTTGCTCTAAAATTCTGGAGGCATTATCTGTATGGCGTCAAGTTTCAAGTCTTTCCCGATGATAAGAGCTTGAAGTACTTTTTTATCAGAAAGAACTGAATATGTGCCAGAGGAGGTGGATAGAACTACTAAAAGATTATGATTTCAAGTTAAACTACCACCCAGGAAAGGCTAATGTTGTGGCAGACGCTTTGAGCCGAAAATCTTTATGTGCTGCTTGTAATATGCTTCGAGAGGAAGTTACTAAAGACATTTGAGAGTCTGAACTTGGGGTCAGAGAGGTGTCTGGTACTCTTGTGTTGAAGTCAATTACAAATTTCAAGTGATTTTAAATCTAAAATCATAAAGGCCCAACAAGACGATCAGGAGTTACAGAAGGTGTTACTGACAATTGAGAAAGGGAAGCAATGGAGATTTTCTTGGATGGAGATGGAATATAGCGGTACAAGGGTAGGATTTGAGTGCCGAATATTGGGACTTTGCGGCAGGATATCTTGAAAGAGGTGTACAAAAGTGGATTCTCTGTTCACCCGCGGAGTACTAAGATATACCATGATCTGAAGCGATGTTTTGGTGGTCAGGAATGAAAACTGATGTGGTGTCGTATGTATCTAAGTGCTTAACCTGTCAAAAAGTAAAAATTGAGCATCAGAGACCATCTGGAACCCTTCAGCCTTTAGAAATTTCACAATGAAAATGGGAGAGCATTGCAATGGATTTTGTGTCGGGTTTGCCAAGAACTCGACCTGGATTTGATGCTGTTTGGGTGATTATGGATCGGCTGACAAAGTCAGCTCACTTTTTACCCTTTCAAATGAATTGAACCTTAGAAGGGCTAGCACGTTTGTACATCAAAGAAATTGTGAGGTTGCATGGCATGCCTACCACCGTATTCTCCGACAGAGATCCATATTTCACATCTAGATTCTGTGGAGCCTTCCAATGGCCATTTGGAACTCAGTGAAGCTTAAGTATGACATAACACCCTCAAACCGATGGCCAATCTGAGAGAACGATTCAAACCTTAGAGGATGTGCTGATGGCGAGCTGGGATCGGTATATGCTGCTAGTGGAGTTTGCGTATAATAACAGCTACCATGCTAGCATCGGGATGGCTCCGTATGAGGCTCTATATGGGAGAAAGTGTCAATCTCCACTATGCTAGTATGAAGCTGGGAAAATAAGCTTGTTAGGGCCTAAAATGATAGTTGAAACCACCGAACAAATCAAGAAAATCTGAAGCCGAATGCTTGTTGCTCAAAATCGTTAGAAATGCTACGCCGATCAAAGGCAAACGCCTTTAGAGCTTGAGGAAGGGGAGCATGTGTTCTTAAAGGTCACACCAACCACCGGAGTGGGTAAAGCAATCAAAACAGAGAAACTAACCCTCGTTATATTGGTCCATTTCAAATTCTGAAGAGGATTGGACTAGTAGCCTACAGAATTGCCTTACCGCCCCATCTTTTGAACCTGCACGATGTGTTTCACGTGTCGCAGCTTTAAAAGTATATTCCCGATGCTAGTCATGTTCTAGAACCTGAATCGGTTCAAGTAAGAGAAGATTTGACACTTCAAGTAAATCCGTTAGAATTGACAATACCAGCATTAAATGATTGCGCGGAAAAAAGGTTTCATTGGTGAAAGTCGCTTGGAGTCGGGATGGAATTGAAGAACACGTGGAAACTCGAATCCGAAATGTGGAAGGACTATCCACACTTGTTCTCAGGTAACTAAATTTGAATTTTGTGGGCAAAATTCTTATTTAGGTGGGTAGGATGTAAACCCCGCACAATTAACGAATAATTAGCCAACAAATTAAATATTAATAAAAAAAATTAGAAAATAGAATTTTATAGTTTAATGAGGAAGAATTAATTAAAGTACGAATTTTAACACTAATTTTAAAGAATTTGGCCCAAGATTAGGCCGAATGGGCCGAACTGGACAAACTAGTCCCAATGGCCCAACTAATTTACTTAACCAAAGGAGCTTCAGCTCTTTCCTTCTTCCTCATTGTTGTTTCATGCTTGGAAATGATAAGGTAAGAGAAGAAGAATTTCAATCATAACTTTCTACTTCGAGCTCCAATCGCCGCACTGTTTACGGCCACGCGACTGCAGCGTTGAGCTCTACAAAGTCCAGTACTCAATGAAGGTAAGAAAATCACTTTTCGGTTTTGATTCTCTCCTCCCCTAATACTGAAAATTCTATGATTTGGGTGTTGAGATTTTGTTGGTTTTGATGTTTATGATCAAGCTAGCTTAGTGGGCTTGCTGGGTTTTGACCCAATTTTCCTTCGGTAAGGTGAGACAACTCTAACCCTAGTGAATTCCTTGATTATTGTGGTTGGGTATAAAAAATTTTGTATATAAATGTGGTAATGTGAATTAGGTAGTGTATATATATATATATATATATATATATATATATATATATATATATATATATGAATTAGAGCATATTTGGGGAAATTGGAAGCTTGGATTGAGTCGTGGTTGCCGAATTTTGGTGTTGGAGGCTTGTAGTCTTGCGTTTTTGGGTGTCTTTAGCTTAGGGGAGAAACCGGCCACGGTATGGTTTCGGTTTTTCATATATAATATATAATTCTTGTTAAAACTTAGGCTACACAACATAAGATAACTTGAATTATATGTCAAGTGCATGTTTAGTGGTTTTAGTTAATGCCATGTGTGTTGAGTTGGATGTGGGTAAATGGATGTGTTGGTTAATGATATGAATGTTTCTTCTGGATCAGAGAATGCTGCGCTTTTAGTTCTAGCCTTTACCACAAAGACCCTAATCTCCCCATACCTCGGCTGAACTGGTGTCTTGAGAAGTCCCCAACGAAGTCATGGATTAGCCGTCTAAGAGATGTATAATCAAGCTAATGGTTCATCATTGTCTGATGAAATACTCACTCTGAACCAATGTAGAATGAGATAACCTTATGCCAGTTCAACGCATTCATAAGGATGAAGAACGAAGATACGTCTTAGAATAGAGAATCAAACACGGATTGAAGATAAAACAGTAATACTTTATTAATCCATAAAACTCAGCAGAGCTCCTCCCCTCAACATAGGAGGTTTAGAAGCTCATACTGATGGAAAATACAATGTAAACGTGTAAAGTGTCAAAAGTCTTTGAAAAGTGTAAAAGTTCTCAAATAAATACTAGACTAATGATTAAGGATTACATAAGAAGGGTAAAATTATCTTTTAGTGCTAAAATCCACTTCCGGGGCCCACTTGCTAAGTGTTTGGGGTGTGCTTGATTGAGATCCACGTGCTAGGAGGCCTTTACGACATTGAACACTGGTCTCCTCTCCCTTGGGCGTTGGATGCCTGAATAGGGCTGGAAACCGGTGTTGAACGCCAGTTCTGGGCCTTCAATTCTAAAGCAGAGTATGGACTATTAAACATTGCTGGAAAGCCCTGGATGTTAGCTTTCTATAGCCATCGAGAATGCTCCATTTGGAATTTTGGCGTTTAACGCTAGCGGTTGATAAACCCCATATTTAGGGTTTATCTTGTGTTGAATTTAGAGGGTTTTATCATTTTTTCTCACATTTATCCAATGAAATAGCATGGTTTTATAACTTCTCCTTTAATTGTGCATAAGAGTGAAAACATGCTTTTGAGGTCTTGAAATAGCTAAGTTTAATTCACCTTGATTCCATTAGATGCTTTGATATGTTTGTTAAGTGATTTTATATTTAAGAGGCAAGGATTGGATCAAGGAAATGAAGGAAAAGCATGAAAAAATGGAGAACTCATGAAGAAATGAAGGAATCGCAAAAGCTGTCAAGCCGACCTCTTCGCACTTAATTGACCATAACTTGAGCTACAGAGGTCCAAATGATGCGGTTCCAGTTGCGTTGGAAAGCTAACATCCGGGACTTCGAAATGACATAAGATTTTTCATAGTTGCATCAAGTTTAAGGGGGCGCGCACGCGCCAATTTTCACGTGATTCATTAAAAGCAAATTAGTGGCCAGCGAATTCTAAAGCCTTGTGAGCCCAATGTAACTCATTTCTGATGCTATTTAACCCAAGGATTGAAGAGAGATGAGACATCTAGTCATTAGTTTATTTTTATTTTAGTTTTATCATGCTTTAGTTAGTTTCTAGAGAGCTTCTCTCTAGAATTAGGAGTAGGTTAGATCTAGATTAGGAATTCTTAGATCTAGGTTAATTTCATGCTTTGATTTACTTTTCCTTTTGCAATTCTTCTTCTTCTACCTTTCCTCTTTCTAGTTTTACATTTAATTCATGCAATTCTCTACTTTTATGTTGATGCACTTTTGCTTCTTCTATCTCTCTTTCAATGCAATTTATGATTCATGTTCCTTCATTGTTGATTTGATTTGTTGTTGTTTAATTCCTTACAATTGAGTAGTGTAGATTTACTTTCCTTGCTACTTTACTATATTTTCCTTTTATGCCTTCCAAGTGTTTGATAAAATACTTGGTTGGATTTTAGTGTAGATTTACATTCCTTGCAATTTTACTATGCTTTCCTTTTATGCCTTCTAAGTATTTAATAAAATGCTTAGTTGGATTTTAGAGTAGATTTTAGTGCTCTTGGCTTGGGAAGGTAACTTAGGAGCTCTTGAGTTACTAATGTCCAAGTGATTGACGATTGGGAGCTATTAACTCTAGATCTCACTAATTGATTTGGTGGAGAACTAGGACTTATGGACTTGGATTGACATAGCTCATTTGACTTTTCTTTATTAGTTAGAGGATGGCTTAATGGGGTTGATCCTTGCCAATTTTCATGTTGTGGTTAGTGATTAGGATAGAGATCCTTGACCACCAATCCATGCCAAGGCCTTTTGTTATTTGAATTTCCTTGCCATTTCCTTTTCATGTTTCTCATCAAAAACCCCAAAATATAACTCATAACCAATAACAAGAACACTTTATTGCAATTCCTAGGGAGAACGACCCGAGGTTTAATACTTCAGTTTATATATTTTAGGATTTTGTTACTTGTGACAAACAAATTTTTGTATGAAAGGATTATTGGTGGTTTAGAAACTATATTGCAACGAGATTTCATTTGAGAATTCTAAACCACACAAAAGTCCAATCTTCAAAATGGCATCGTTGCCGGGGAATTGCAATGGTGTTGTGTTGTTGGTTATTATATATATGTGAATAGTGTGAATATGTTTGCTTTTGATAGCTTTTGCTAGTTTTAGGATTTGGTTTTGTTTGTTTCTTATTTGATTTTATTTTCCTTTTCTCTTGTTATCATGAATTCTCACTTTGGCTATGAGTTTGGTTCTAATTATGTTATAGGAAATGAGGACGATAATGAGAATGTGTATCAAGGATGGGATAACCAAAGGTGGGAGGAGCCATTGCATATGATCAATCTTCATGGCAACAACCTCCACCAATGTACTATGAAGAAGAGCCATTCTATGATGCATGCCAACCCAATGGCTATGGCAAATCTCCTTGTGACTTTCAAGAACCACCACCATATGCCTATGAGTCATATCCTCAATATGAACCTCAACCACACTCACAAGCCTATTTTCACCAAACACCTCCATATGAACCTAATCCATATCCATCCTACCAACCACCTTTTGAACCATATGAGCCATACATGGAACCACCATTCCAAGATCACTACTCCCAAGAACCACTTCAATATACACTACCACCTTACTAAGAAGAACCACCTTCCTATTATGAACCTATTCTCCAAGACATTGAACCCTCCTACCCACTCCAATCCTCAATGGATGAAATTCTTAGCCTTATACTTCAAGGGCAAGGAGAAATGCAAAGGGAGACACTAGAATTTGTGGCTACCTTGACCAAGGTAGTAAGCATTTTAGCCTCCCAACACTTGAGCACTCAAAGTACTTCCATGGTCACATGTGGAGAATTAATTGAAAAGCATAGCATGAAGGAGCGATTGGAAACTCCGGTGGAGAATGAGGAATGCCACTTTGTGTTAGAACAATTGGAGGAGCCTATGATCATTGAAGAAGAGGAAGAAGTAGTCGAAGACTTAGGAGATGCAGGACCTCCTTGGGAACCTAGAGTTGAAGAGAACCTCTCCGAAAAGATTGAATTTGATGTTGAGGAGAAAAGTGCACAACCTCCAAAACAATTTTTGAATGAAGGCTTGGAAGGAATGAAGCAAGAATTGAGTTTCCTTGGTGATGAAGATCATGTATCCAATCCTCTTGGGGGTGAATCCTTTGAATTTGAAGAACCTTCTCCCAATGAGATGGAAAGCAATGTGGAGGTAGATTTCTCTCTTCCCACCATTTATGATTTGAGTGATGGAGAAGAGTTAGATGAAATTAAGGAACAAAGGATTGAGGTTGAAGAATTTTGTCAAGAGGTGGAGGAAACCAAGAAAGAACACAAGGGAGTAAAACTTACAAACACATTGGAGATACCTCTCCCCAAGCCATCACCATCCATTCTTTCATTCAAGTGGATAAATTCCTTATACTTAAGCTTTATTATTCCCCTTGAATATGGATTGCTTGAGACGGATGGTCAACTTAGATATATTTGTGGCTTTAAGAGCAAAAGGGAGATGGCTAGTGGTTGGAAACATTATTCTAGGTTCATGATGGCTACACGTTCAAAGCTTAATTGCAACGGTTAGTGTAGAACGAGATTGCTTGGGTCTAGGATATTGTTTGGTTGCTTAAATGAGAATTCCAAAAATATGGCACCCACATGGATCAATGAGAATCAACTTCAAGACGGGTGTGAAAATAAAGTATGGGATCCCGGATTACAAGAAGGGGATCAACTTTGGGAGCCCCAAGCTTGTGAAGAACTCCATCAACACTTGGTGTAACAAATAAGAAATCTTGGGGCACAATGGAGAACAAAGCATTGGTGGGAGTTCCAAGATGAATTCAAGCACAAGCCACCTTGAGAGGAGCTCCCCATAAGTCCAACTTAAGGACAATAAACAAAAGTGCTAGGTGGGAGACACCCCACCATGGTAACTTCTTTTAATTTTCTCTTTTGTACATATTGGTAATTAGTTTAAATTCATGTTTTTGGTTGAGTTTGTTGAGTCTAATTGGTAGTTTAGTATGTTAAATAAGGTTTTATGGTGTTTTGGTAGCTGTTTGGAGGTTTGGAATGCTTGGATTGGTGCAAAAACATAGAAAAGAAAAAAAAATGAAAAACAGAGCACCATCCACGCGTACGCGTGCATCAAGAATTTTCGCCTACCCACGCGGACGCGCCATGTACGCGCATGCGTGGATTGAGAAATTCCACCCCCAAGCCAAAAACCCGAGAGTTGTGCGATCGCTGCGCTAGCATTGTGCCTTTCGCACAAACCAACTCGCGCGTATGCGCACATGATGCGTACGCGTCACTCTCGAAATAAGCCATCGACGCGCACGTGCCATGTACGCGTACGCGTCGCGTCCATTGCACCACCATCTGCGCGCGCGCCATGCGCGCGTACGCGCGGATGTCCTTCCTTCAACACATTTCTTTTCTTATCCTCTTTCCATTTTTTTCCTTCTCCTTTCTTCTTCCCTTCTTCTACCCCTCATCCAACACTCCCAAACACCATTGATAACCATTTATTTTAGTTAGTTAATTAGTTAGTTAGTTGATTAGTTCATTTTAGTTAGTTTTCATTTCATTTTCTCTTTTTCATTGTAAGTGTTGGATTGTTATTCTTGTTTACCATTAATTGCTGCTGAGTATTAAAAAAAAGGGATGTTATCTTAACATCATTATGTTTATAATCTTTGTTGGATTCTATTGTTGAGGTTATATTTTGCTACTTGGTTTTGAGTTTTTCATGCTTACCTTTTAAGAATACCAAGTGATGAGAATTGCCTTCGAGCTTGTAAATCCTTTTGAATTGCATGATTTGGCCACCATGTGATTTGAACCTTATTCTTTGATTAGAAAATCTCTTGACATTGGATGTTGAGCATTTACTTTAATGCATTGTGTTTCATGATTATAAGCATCCATATGCTTTTAGCTTGAATGCTTTCATGCTTCTTTAATGCTTGTTTTACCTTACAAGTTTACTTAAAGCATCTCAAGTACACTAGAATAAGTGAAGTGCATGCTTCTTTTGTGACATCGCCTTTTGTGCCAGTGTGTGTTCTAAAAGGCGCCTAATTTAGAATTCACACACTCATTTGTCATTACTGTCACACTAATTCACTCACTCAATTCTAGTGATTAGTACCTCATTTCCAACAATGTATGCTTCCTTGTTTTTGTGTTCCTTCATCTTATGGTGTTATATTTTTATTTTTCATGAATGATGCACCGCAAGCAAAAATGGAAGCGGAAGAAAGAACGCGCAGCAACTGGTTGATCTACCAGCTGAAGGTAGCAATCCGGAAAGTCGCCATACCCCCTTGCTCATCTTTGAGTGCACCGAGGACGGTGCAAACTTTTAAGTGTGGGGAGGTCGTCTGACCGATCGGTGATTTTTGGGTGACAAATTTCTAATTCCAACACTTTTGCATTTCATTTTAGGTCTTTTAGGATTTTTTTGTCTCATTTTCTTATTTTTGCATATATATACACAATAAGCTTAGTCAAAATAATGAAATTTTTCAAGGATTTCTATCTATAGGGCACCAATTGATTTGAGTAAAAACTTTTCATAGAACTTGCTTGAATTATATATATTGTGGAATATGATTTTTGAGCTAAGAACACAAGCTTGTGAGATTTGAGCCTAACGGTGTGGTTACATCTTATAACCACTTATTTTTCCTTCTTGTGTGTATTATTCTCTTTCTATGATTGTAATCTTTGATTTGTTTGATTCTTTATGTCCATTATTTTGTGTATTCATGCACTTATATGATTGAGACCATCATTTCATGTAGCTCACTTACCCATATAGCCTTACCTTTTATCTTCCATTGTTATCCAATTTGAGCCTACGATTAACCCACTTTGTTCCTTAATTTAGTACATTACAAGCCTTAAAGTGAAAAATAATAAATATCCTTTATTTGGATCTTTAATTAGCTTAGGCTAGAGTGTGTGTATCATTCAAGTGTGGGAACCTTGGGACATTAGTGAATAAAATGGTAGTTTTGTATTTTTATTGTAAATATTGGAAATTGGGTATATGCTCATGTATTGATTAAATGTATAGACCTTATGCATTAGTACTCTTGTATATAGTTTGAAAGAAAGAAAAAAATGAGAAAAACAAAAGAAAAAGAAAAAAATATATATGAAGAAAAGAAAAGAAAAGAAAAAAATAGAAAAAGAAAGAAATAAAAAAAGAAAGAAATAAAAAGAGGACAAAATGCCCTAAAGTGAAGCTCAATAAAATCAATGCATAAGTGTTGTGAAAAATCAATGCATAAGGAATGCATGAGTATGTGAAAAAGTGACAAATGGGTAGTTAGGATAGTTTTGAATTTTATAGGATGTCATAGGTTAGGTGGGAAGTCTAAGCATATCAAAGATTCAAATTTCAAGCTCACTTGACTAAATATGCATCCTACCTTGACCCTAGCCCCATTACAACCTAAAGAAAAAGACCTCATGATACTTGTATGCATGCATAAAATATATGTTGATTGTTAGATGAAAAACAAATCTTGGAAAGCATGAAATAGAGGAGAATTGAGTGAATCAACCCTAAACACTTGAGCGAATAGAGTGCAAACACATCCGGTGAGGGTTTGATGCTCAATCACATGTTTTCACCTATAATCATCACTTTTCTTGCAAGTTTGTAAAAATATTTAATAGCTCAATTCAATTGTGGTTTGGCATGGTTGCTAATACCTTTAGCCCTTGTGCATATATGTATTCTTGGGAATTGATTTATTTTGACCAAGCAATTGCATTCATATAGATAGATGCATATAGTTTAGGTTGCATTTAGATTAGTTTACATTGGATAAATGTTGATGCCCTTTGCTTTCTCTTGGTTTAAGCATGAGGACATGCTTGGTTTAAGTATGGGGAGGTTGATAAACCCCATATTTAGGGATTATCTTGTGTTGAATTTAGAGGGTTTTATCATCTTTTCCCATATTTATCCAATGAAATAGCATGGTTTTATAACTTCTCCTTTAATTGTGCTTAAGAGTGAAAACATGCTTTTGAGGTCTTGAAATAGCTAAGTTTAATTCACCTTGATTCCATTAGATGCTTTGATATGTTTTTCAAGTGATTTTAGATTTAGGAGGCAAGGATTGGATCAAGGGAAGGAAGGAAAAGCATGAAAAAATGGAGAACTCATGAAGAAATGAAGGAATCGCAAAAGCTGTCAAGCCGACCTCTTCGCACTTAATTGACCATAACTTGAGCTACAGAGGTCCAAATGATGCGATTCCAGTTGCGTTGGAAAGCTAACATCTGGGGCTTCGAAATGTTATAAGATTTTATATAGTTGCATCACGTTTAGGGGGGCGCGCACGTGCCGATTTGTACGTGATTCATTAAAAGCAAATTAGTGGCCAGCGAATTCTAAAGCCTTGTGGGCCCAATCTAACTCATTTCTGATGCTATTTAACCCAAGGATTGAAGAGGGATGAGACATCTAGTCATTAGTTTATTTTTATTTTAGTTTTATCATGTTTTAGTTAGTTTCTAGAGAGAGAAGCTCTCACTTCTCTCTAGAATTAGGAGTAGGTTAGATCTAGATTAGGAATTCTTAGATCTAGGTTAATTTCATGCTTTGATTTACTTTTTCTTTTGCAATTCTTCTTCTTCTACCTTTCCTCTTTCTAGTTTTGTATTTAATTCATGTAATTCTCTACTTTTATGTTGATGCACTTTTGCTTCTTCTATCTCTCTTTCAATGCAATTTATGATTCATGTTCCTTTATTGTTGATTTGATTTGTTGTTGTTTAATTCCTTGCAATTGAGTAGTGTAGATTTAGTTTCCTTGCTACTTTACTATGTTTTCCTTTTATGCCTTCCAAGTGTTTGAAGAAATGCTTGGTTGGATTTTAGTGTAGATTTACATTCCTTGCAATTTTACTATGCTTTCCTTTTATGCCTTCTAAGTGTTTGATAAAATGCTTAGTTAGATTTTAGAGTAGATTTTAGTGCTCTTGGCTTGGGAATGTAACTTAGGAACTCTTGAGTTACTAATGTCCAAGTGATTGATGATTGGGAGCTATTAACTCTAGATCTCACTAATTGATTTGGTGGAGAACTAGGACTTATGAACTTGAATTAACATAGCTCGTTTGACTTTCCTTTATTAGTTAGAGGATGACTTAATGGGGTTGATCCTTGCCAATTTTCATGTTGTGGTTAGTGATTAGGATAGAGATCCTTGACCACCAACCCTTGCCAAGGCCTTTTATTATTTGAATTTCCTTGCCATTTACTTTTCATGTTTCTCATCAAAAATCCCAAAATATAACTCATAACCAATAACAAGAACACTTTATTGCAATTCCTAGGGAGAACAACCCGAGGTTTAATACTTCGGTTTATATATTTTAGGGGTTTGTTACTTGTGACAAACAAATTTTTGTATGAAAGGATTATTGTTGGTTTAGAAACGATATTGCAACGAGATTTCATTTGAGAATTCTAAACCACAAAAAAGTCCAATCATCAGCTGTCCCACTTGCTGGGCGTTGAACGCCCAGAATGGCACCTATTATGGTGTTCAACGCCAGGCTGCCCTCCTTGTTGGGTGTTGAACGCCCAGGCCTGGCTGGTGTTCAGCGCTGGCCCTGCTTCCTCTCTTTGGCGTTGAATGCCCAGCCAGGCTCCCTGGCTGGCGTTCAACGCCAGGACGTCTGTCTCCATGGGAGTTAAATGCCCAATCCCCACCCTTTTCTGGCGTTGAAGGCCAGAGCGGTGCTTCCTTCAGGGTGTTCTATTTTCTTTTCTGCATCATTCTATCTTTGTTTAAACACTGTTCTTGATCACTAATCATTGAAAAGTAAGTTAATTAAAACTAAATATTTAAAAACTAATTAAAACATGAATAATTGAAAATTTAGAAAATACTATGTTATTAATCATTGGGTTGCCTCCCAACAAATGCTTCTTTTAATGTCTTTAGCTGGACTTCACTGTACTTAACTTAGTAGCAGTATTGAGCCTCCTGGCTCAATATCTCCTTCAAGGTAATACTTGACTCTCTGTCCATTAACAGTGAACCTGTTGTCCGGGTCTTTACCTTGAAGTTCTATGTGTCCATACGGTGATACACTAGTAATCACATATGGTCCCTTCCAGCAGGATTTGAGTTTCCCAGGGAATAATTTGAGTCTTGAGTTGAAGAGCAGGACCTTTTGTCCTGGTTCAAAGACTATGGAAGATATCTTCCTGTCATGCCACCTTTTTGCTCTTTCTTTATAGATTTTTTGCATTTTTAAATGCACCTAGTCGGAATTCATCTAACTCATTTAGTTGGAGTAGCCATTTTTCTCCGGCTGCTTTAGCATCGAGGTTGAGAAATCTAGTTGCCCATTAGACCTTGTGTTCTAGTTCCACTAGCAAATGACAGAATTTTCCATACACCAGTTGATATGGTGATGTTCCAATGGGGGTTTTGAAAGCTGTTTTGTATGCCCACAGAATATCATCAAGCTTTCTAGCCCAATCCTTTCTAAAGGTGCTTACTGTCCTCTCTAGGATTCGCTTTAGTTCTCTATTTGAGACTTCAGCTTGCCCATTTGTTTGGGGATGATATGGTGTTGCCACTTTATGGTAAACTCCATAACGGCTTAAGACAGAATCAAGCTGTCTATTGCAGAAATGAATACCTCCATCACTAATCAGTGTCCGAGGGATACCAAATCTGCTGAAGATGTTCTTTTGGAGGAACTTCATCACTATTCTGGTGTCATTAGTAGGTGATGCTATTGCTTCACCCCATTTAGACACATAGTCTACTGCTACAAGGATGTAGGTGTTTGAGTATGAAGGTGGGAAGGGTCCTATGAAGTCTATGCCCCATACATCAAACATCTCAATCTCTAGGATCCCTTGCTGAGGCATGTCATGACCATGAGGGAGATTGCCAGCCCTTTGGCAACTATCACAGTTACGGACAAACTCTCTAGAGTCCCTAAAGAGTGTGGGCCACTAGAATCCACTTTAGAAAACCTTGGTGGCTATCCGCTCACCTCCAAAGTATCCTCCATAGTCTGAGCCATGGCAACGCCATAGGATTCTCTATGCCTCTTCTTCAGACACGCAGCGTCGGATTATTCCATCCGAGCATCTTTTAAAGAGATATGGTTCATCCCACAAGTAGTACTTTGCATCATGCATGAGTTTTTGGACTTGCTGCCTGTTGTACTCATTGGGAATGAATCTTATAGCCTTGTAATTTGCAATGTCTACAAACCAAGGTGTTGTCCAGATGGCATAGAGTTGCTCATTTGTAAAGGTTTCGGATATGTCAGTGGAGGGAGGAGAAGTCCCTACCACTAGTTCAATCCGAGACTAGTGATCAGCCACTTGATTTCCTGTACCCTTTCTATCTCTAATTTCTATATTAAACTCTTGCAGGAGTAATACCCATCTTATGAGCCTGGGCTTAGAATCCTGCTTATTAAGTAGATACCACAGAGCAGTGTGGTCAGTGTAGATAATGACCTTAGATCCTACTAAATAGGATCTAAACTTGTAAATGGCATAAACCACTGTAAGTAGTTCCTTTTCTGTGGTGGTATAGTTCTTCTGTGCGTCATTCAGAACACGACTGCATAATAAATGACGTGCAGAAGCTTGTCATGTCTCTGCCCCAGAATTGCGCCAATGGCATGGTCACTGGCATCACACATCAGTTCAAATGGTAAGTCCCAGTTGGGTGCAGAGATTACAGGCGCAGTGATAAGCTTAGCTTTCAGAATCTCAAAGGCCTGCAGACACTCTTGGTCAAAGACGAATGGAGTGTCAGTAGTTAATAAGTTGCACAGAGGTTTTGCGATATTAGAAAAATCTTTTATAAACCTTCTGTAAAATCCTACATGTCCAAGGAAACTTCGGATTCTTTTGACATTAGTAGGTGGTGGTAATTGCTCAATCACCTCCACCTTAGCTTGATCCACTTTTATTCCCTTGTTTGAAATCCAATACCCAAGAACAATGCCTTCAATCACCATGAAGTGGCATTTTTTCTAATTCAAAACTAGGTTTGTCTCTTGGCATCTCTTCAGAACTAGAGCCAAATGTTCAAGGCAGGAGTCAAATGAGTTTCCAAAAATAGAGAAGTCATCCATGAACACTTCAAGGAATTTCTCCACCATATCCGAGAAGATGGAGAGCATACATCTTTAGAAGGTGGCAGGTGCATTGCACAGGCCAAATGGCATTCGCCTATAGGCAAACACGCCATATGGGCAGGTAAACGCTGTCTTCTCTTGATCCTGTGGATCCACTGCTATTTGATTGTACCCAGAATATCCATCCAGGAAGTAATAAAAAGCATACCCTGATAGTCTCTCTATCATTTGATTAATAAATGGTAAAGGAAAATGATCCTTTCTGGTGACGTCATTGAGCCTTATATAGTCAATGCACATACACCACCCTGTAACTGTCCTTGTAGGAATCAATTCATTCTTTTAATTGTGAACCACTGTCATGCCTCCCTTTTTGGAAATAACTTGGACAGGGCTCATCCAGGGGCTGTCAGAGATGGGATAAATAATCTCAGCCTCCCAGAGCTTAGTGACTTCCATCTGCACTACTTCCTTCATAGCCAGGTTCAGTCGCCTTTGTGGTCGCACCACTGGTTTGGTGTCATCCTCCAGCAGAATTTTGTGCATGCATTGGGTCGGGCTAATGCCCTTAAGGTCACTTATATTCCACCCAAGAGCAGTCTTGTGTGTTTTGAGCACTTGAATGATTGCTTATTCTTCCTGTGGCTCTAATGTAGAGCTTATGATTATAGGATAAGTGTCTCCATCTCCCAGAAATGTATATTTCAGGGAGGATGGTAATGGTTTGAGCTCAAGCTTTGGAGACTTATCATCTTCTTTAGGAGCACTTAAAGTCTCCTGTATTACATCTGCTACCTCCAACTCGAGCTGGGCATCATAGAAGATAGTATCCAACTCTTCCTCAAGTCTTGTAACCATGTGCACTTCTTCCACCAGGGAGTCGATGATGTCAATGCTCATGCACTCCTCTGGAGTGTCTGGATGCTGCATGACTTTGACAGCATTAAGCACATATTCATCCTCACTGACTCTTGACGGAAGAAAAATGTCAGTAAAGATTTTTACAAAAATTATCGCGTTGCACGTATAGTTATAAACCGACAATTAAACCTCAATCAATGTTTAAATTGATTGTCACAAATACAAACCCAATAAAATTAACCGAAGTATTTAAACCTCGGGTCGTCTCTCAAGAAATTGCAGGGAAGTGTGTTTATTATTGGTTATGGAAAAGTATTTTTGGAGTTTTTAAATGTTGAAGAAGGAATGTAAATGACAAGAAAATAAACTAATAACTAAGTAAGCTCTTAGCAAGAAAAGAGAATCGGAATTCCTATCCTCATTATCATTGTCAATTGTTATGGTAATTGCAAATTGCTCTCACTTAGTCAACCTCTAACAATTAAAGAAAAGTCAAGTGAGCGAACCAACTTGAGTTCACAAGTCCTAATTAAAGACTAGAGTTAGTGAAGCTCAAGCCAACTAGCAACTTTCAATCACCAACCAACAAGAGACTTTGACAATTCAAGAGTCTCCAAATTACTTAATCTAAGCTAAGAATATAAAAAGCTAATTTAAAACTGGGTCCAAATCAGCCCAGAAATCACCCCTAGCTTTTTCTGTAATTGCAGCACATGACGCTCTGTCACGCATACGCATCACTTGAACTCGGCACTGGCCACGTGTAGGCGTCAGCCACGCGTGCGCGTCGTATGTCTGCTGCACTGGTCACGCATAGGCATCACCCATGTGTACGCGTCACTGCCAGCTTCTCAAAACATCAATTTCTTGTGTTCCTTCCACTTTTGCATGCTTCCTTTCCATCCTCTGCGCCATTCATGCCCTGTGAAACCTGAAAACACTGAACGCACATATCACGGCATCGAATGGTAATAAGATAAGATTAAAAATAGCAAATTTAAGGCCAAAGAAGCATGTTTTCAATCACAGCACAAAATTAGCAAGGAAAATGTAAAACATGCGAATTATATGAATAAGTGTGAGAATAGTTGGCAAAATTCACTCAATTTAGTACAAAATAAACCATAAAATAGTGGCTCATCAAATCTCTCCACATTTAAACTTTAGCATGTCGTCATGCTAGGCTCAAGAGAAGCTATAAAGGAGGTGAAGAGGAATGGTAGAATTTATAAAATGCAACCTATCTATATGAATGCAACTAAACGCAAAATACTTTTACCTACTTGGTTAAAAGTAAATCAAATTCTCCAACAATAAATATGAACGGGATTCCACTAATTCAAATCATAAATGAAGTATAAAAAGACCTATAAGAAGAAAGCTCGTGAAAGACGAGAACAAAGAATCGAGCATCGAACCCCACCGGAAGTGTATACACTCTAATCACTCAAGTATTTAAGGTTTGATTCTCTCAATTCTCTACTAACCTTGCTTTCTAACGCTTGCTCTTCTTCTACCAATCAACAAAAATTTAATGCACAAATACACATATCAAGAGGTCTTTTCAAGGTTGTAATGGGGTTGGGGTCAAGGTAGGATTGTATTTGGTCAGGTAGACTAAAATCTGAATCCTTAATTAACCTAAACTTTCCACCTAACTTAAGGCAATCCATGTAATCAGAATACAAAATCTAACTACCCATTAACTATGTTTTTCCACATATTCATGCATCCTAATTTTTAGTACAGTACATATGCATTGCTATCACCATTTACTTTGGGGCATTTTGTCCCCTTTTATTTATTTTTTTTCATTTTTTTATTTTTGGTTTTTCTTTTTCTTTTGTTTTCCTTAGTGCATACGATTAAGGTATTGAATGCATGAACATGTCCTCAACATTCTTTTCACATTTTCACAAAAGAGTCTAACATACTCAATTCCCAAACCAAATATTGCCAAACCCAACTTTCCCACACTTAAATCATGAACACTTTCACTAGTCTAAGCTAACCAAGGATTCAAATGAAGGACGTTATTATTTTCTGCTTAGAGTTAGTGATGAGCTAAAGTAAAGAATAAATGGGGTTAAAAAGGCTCAACATTAGTTTGCAAAGGATAATGAAAGGGTAAGGCCATATGGGTATGTGAGCTATAGTGAAACAAAGGCCTCAATAACGTAAGTGCATGCATACATGAAACAATGGAAATATAGAATCAAGCAACACAAAGATCACAATTTTAGAGAGAACAACACACACCAAAATAAAGTATTGGTTGATAAGATGCAACCAATCAAAGAAGTTCAAAATCTCACTGGTTTTGTGTGTTCGAGCTCTAAACCATGTTCCAAAATAAATTTCTTCAAGCAAGTTCAACAAAAATTTTAATTCAAATTAGTGAAATGCTATAAAATAGTTTCTTGGAAAAGATTTCATCACTTCAACTAAGTAGTGGTAGAATATGCACAAAATCTAACAAACATGCAATCAATATTGCAAATGCAACAATGAACTAACAAAGAAAATTAAACGTTGGTGTTGAGACAGGAAGTAGTTACCCACGGAAGTCGGTATCGACCTCCCCACACTTAAAGATTGCACTGTCCTCGGTGCATGCAAAGATGTGCAAGTGGACGGGTTGCTACAACTGATGCTCTTTCTCAAAAGATTGTGCAGAGAGACTTGTTGTGCCCTAGTTAGAAACTTTTCCTTTTCCCTCTTGGTGGCCAGCCTGAAAGGAGAGAATGAGAAATAAGAAGAAGAACCCACAAACAAACATATGCAAACAAATAAAATATGGGTGTGCTAATGCCAAATAATAATGAGGTTCTCAATTACATGGTAGCTACAACATGTCAGTGAGAAAATAATAGAAGCAAAGGGCATTTCAAGTAAATAGAAGACAAATCGAGAAGCACCAAAACAATGCAAGAGGTAGTCAACAGTTAAGTAAGAAAATTCAACACCAATGAAAAAATAGCAAATGTAGAAAAAGACATGAAAACAAGTACAAAATTAAAATGCAATGAACGAAAGTATACAAATGCAATAACCAAAAGAGAATAAAAGAGAATAAGGATGAGAAGTTAAAGAAATGAAGAAGAAGAAAGTAAGAAGGGAAGAAGAAAAGGAAGAAGAAAGGAAAGAGGAAAGAATAAGAAAGGAGAGAAGAAAGAGGAAGAATGGAAAACAGGACGCAATGCGTAAGCGTCGCCCACGCGTACGCGTGGAAGTGAATTGTGCTCCAAGCACAACACTCGCACAGTGGCAGCCCAACTCTCTGTTTGCAGTACTGGACAATCAAAATTTTGGGTCGACGCCTACGCGTGGAAGGTTAAAAACGCAAATGACGCGTACGTGTCAGTGACGCGCACGCGTCAGTGACGCGCACGCGTCAGTGACGCGCACGCGTGGGGTTGGCTATGCACCTAGCATCCCACCAGCGCGGCCCTGGCACAACTCTTTATCTAGGCTGCGTGCTCGCATCGTCCCAGCACCGTTTTTGCATGGTCCATTTTATGGGGTTCCACACGTACGCGTCTGCCATGCGCACACATGGTATTTTTTTATTTTTTTATAGCAACGCCAGAAATTATTAAACAACTAAATCATAAATTAAACTAAATAAATATAACTAAAAATGAAAATTCAACTTATTACTAATATAAACAAAAGGGTAATTAGAAAGAATTTACCATGGTGGGGTGTCTCCCACCTAGCACTTTTAGTTAAAGTCCTTAAGTTGGACATTTGGTGAGCTCCTTGTCATGGTGGCTTGTGCTTGAACTTATTTTGAAACCTCCACCAACACTTGGACTTCCAATAAGCTCCAACATTTCCAAGTGAATTCACCAAGCCTTGATGAAGTTCTTCACAAGTTTTGAGCTCCCAAAGTTGATCCTCTTGTATGCCGGGATCCTAAATTTTGTTTCTAAACCCATCTTTAAATGGATCATCATTGTTCCAACTAGGTGGCAAGTAATCCGAATTCTCAACGAAGTACCAAACTCTTCTCTTAGATCCAATCAATTGATCACTAGTCCGACCCTTGCATCTATCTCTTGAAGTCTCAACCTTGATGAGTCTTGATTTTCAATTCCAATCACAAAACATCATTCTCTTACGCTTCATTCCACAAATCCTCCTAAGTTGGCCATCTGTTTCAAGAATACCATACTCAAGTGGGACAATAAAGCTAATAGAGATAAGTTTTACCCACTCAAATGACGGATTCGACGGCAACCTAGGTAGAGAAGTCTCCAATGTTCTTGACAAAGCATATTCAACTCCCGTACAACCTTTCCGAAGGACTTCCACCTCTTGAAAAGATTCTTCAATTTCAAGCTCTTCTTCACCGAATTCATCCAACTCTTCTCCGTCACTCAAATCATAAATATGAGGTTGAGAGGAATGTACCTCAACGTCGCTTCCAATGCCATCGGGAGAAGGCTCTTCTAACTTAAGAGGTTCACTTGTGGATGCAAATTCATTACTAGGATGGCTTGAATCATGATCATCATCACCATGGGAACTTGCCTTTTTTATCTATTCCGTCTAATTCTTAATAGGGAATATGCCTTGGAGGTTGTGCACTAGCTTCCTCAACATCGATTTCAAGCTTCTTGGAGGAATACTCTACAACTCTAGATTTCCATGGAGGTTCAGCATCTCCTAAGTCTTCAACCACTTCTTCCTCTTCAATAATTATGGCTTCCTCCAATTGTTCCAATACAAAGCCACATTTCTCACTTTCCACCGGAGTTTCTAGTCTCTCCTTCATGCTACACTCTTCTATTGATTCTCCACATGCGGCCATGGAGGTACTTTGAGTGTTGAAGTGCAGTGAAACTAAATTATCTACTACCTCGGTCAAGGTAGCTATGAACTCTAGTGTCGTCCTTTGCATCTCTCTTTGCCCCTGAAGAAGAACACCAAGGTCATCCATTGGAGACTGGAGTGAATATGAGGGTTCATCGGTTGGGAGAAGGGGTTCATAATAGGAGGGTGGTTCATCATGATAAGGATGTGACGTTTCAACACTCTCCATCTTTTCCACTTGTTGTACAACACTCTCTACTCCCTTGTTCTCAAGTTGAGATTTGTTAGCCATGAGAGCTTCGTGTGCTTTTTGGCTTTTCTCTCGCTCCATTTAATGGATGGTTGCTTGAAGTCGATCTATTGCTTCCTTAAAATGATCCTGTGGCTCTTGTTCCGCTTGGCTAACATAATTAAGATCATATTGTGGTTGAAAGCTTGCATACATTGGAGGTGGTGAATATTGAGGTTGTGATTCTTGGGAGTAATTGGGTTGGAATGTGGGTGGCTCTATATGTGGTTCATATAGCTCATAAGGTGGTTGGTATGGTGGATAAGGATTAGGGTCAGATGAAAGTGTTTGGTAAAATGGGGCTTGTGAGTATGGTTGAAGGCTATGTTGTGGGGGATAAGGGTCATAGGTGTATGGTGAAGGTTGTTGATTGTCACGAAGAGGTCCACCATAACCATTGTCTTGGTATGCATCATGGAATGGTTGTTGTTCATAGTACATTGGAGGGGGTTGTTGCCAAGAGCGCTGATCAAATTCTTGTGGCTCCTCCCATCTTTGATTTTCCCATCCTTGATGCAAGCCTTCATTGTAATCTCCACTTCCTACAAGATAATTGTAACCACACTCATCACCAAAAGGGTGAGAATTCATAGTAGCAAGAGAGAATAAAAACAAAAACTAATAAGAAACAATGAAAATAAACTCCTAAAACTAGAAACAATTAACAAAGAAACAAAAAGGCAAACATATTCACAATATTCACAATAACCAATAATAAGGCACACATTTGCAATTCCCCGGCAACGGCACCAAAAACTTGACGGAAGAAAAATGTCGGTAAAGATTTTCACAAAAATTATCACGTTGCACGTATAGTTCTAAACCGACAATTAAACCTCAATCAACATTTAAATTGTTTGTCACAAATACAAACCCAATAAAATTAACCGAAGTATTTAAACCTCGGGTCGTCTCTCAAGGAATTGTAGGAAAGTGTGTTTATTATTGGTTATGGAAAAGTATTTTTGGAGTTTTTAAATGTTGAAGAAGGAATGTAAATAACAAGAAAATAAACTAATAACTAAGTAAGCTCTTAAAAAACAAAGAGAATTGGAATTCCTATCCTCATTATCATTGTTAACTGTGATGGTAATTGCAAATTGCTCTCACTTAGTCAACCTCTAACAATTAAAGGAAAGTCAAGTGAGCGAACTAATTTGAGTTCACAAGTCCTAATCAAAGACTAGAGTTAGTGAAGCTCAAGCCAACTAGCAACATTCAATCACCAACCAACAAGATACTTTGACAATTCAAGAGTCTCCAAATTACTCAATCCAAGCTAAGAATACAAAAAGCTAATTTAAAATCCAACCAAGCATTTTATCAAACACTTGAACAGCACAAAATAAAAGTATGAAAACTAACAAGACATAGCAAAATCTAAGACTAACAATTGCAAGAGGAAACAATAACAACAAATTAAAGAAAGTAATCATAAACATGAAAACATAAATTGCAGTAATATGGATTAAAGGAAACAAGAAGAATTCATAAACTAAAATGACAACATAAGGAAATCAACAAGAGAAGTAGATAAGCCAAAGTACTAGAACAAATAAAATTAGAAGAAAACTAAATTAAAGCAAGGTAGAAATCTGAATTTGAGAAGAACTAAAACTAAAAGAAACCCTAAAACCTAGAGAGAGGAGAGAGCCTCTCTCTTTTGAAACCTACATCTAAACCTAAAAATTCTAAAAATGAATGAGAAGTGAATGATTGATTCCCTAACTTTACTCTGCAGCCTCTAATCTGTGTTTTCGGGCTTGAAACTAGGTCTAAATCAGCCCAGAAATCGCCCCCAGCTTTTTCTGTAATTGTAGCATGTGACGCTCTGTCACGCGTATGCGTCGTCCACGTGTACGCGTCGCTTGAACTCGGCACTAGACGTGTGCGCGTCGTATGTCTGCTGCACTGGTCACGCGTAGGCATCGCCCATGCGTACGCATTGCTGCCAGCTTCTCAAAACATCAATTTCTTGTGTTCCTTCCACTTTTGCATGCTTCCTTTCCATCCTCTACGCCATTCCTACCCTACGAAACCTGAAAACACTGAACACACATATCACGGTATCGAATGGTAATAAGAGAAGATTAAAATTAGTGAATTTAAGGCCAAATAAGCATATTTTCAATCACAGCACAAAATTAGGAAGGAAAATGTAAAACATGCGAATTATATGAATAAGTGTGAGAATAATTGGCAAAATCCACTCAATTTAGTACAAAATAAACCATAAAAAAGTGGCTCATCAACTCTCAAGATTACTTCCCCTTTTTGGACGTCAATGAGGGTTCTTCCTGTAGCTAGGAAGGGTCTTCCTAGGATAAGGGATGCACTCTTGTGCCCATCCATATACAATACCACAAAGTCAGTGGGGAAAGCAAAGGATCCAACCCTAACAATCATGTCCTCAACTACACCTGATGGGAACTTAACAGAACCATCAGCAAGTTGAAGGCATATGCGGGTTGGTTTGACTTCATGAGTTAAGCAGAGCTTCTTTACTAATGAAGCAGGTATTAGGTTGATGCTTGCTCCAATATCACATAAGGTTGTCCTTGTGCAATCATTCCCTAGAGTGCATGGTATCATAAAGCTCCCAGGATCCTTAAGTTTCTCTAGTAAGCTGTTTTGAATGACTGCACTACATTCTTCAGTGAGGAGGACTGTTTCTACCTCTCTCCAATATTTCTTATGACTTAAGATGTCCTTCATGAACTTAGCATAAGAAGGTATCTGTTCAAGAGCCTCTGTAAAAGGGATCTTGAGCTCTAATGTTCTGAGATAATCTGCAAAGCAGGCTCATCTACTTCCGGAAGAAATCAAAAAATTTCTTGGGAATCTTACAAGAGCCAATCGTTCTTTTTTCTCTGACAGATGGTCAGAACTGCATCTGGGTTCGAATCCTACTAAGAGGTCTACTAGAGATCAGAAATTGCTAAAGAAAGAAACTGTTTATCTTTTTCCGCTTGGCGGAGTTTCTAAGGGAATGGCATCTTGGCCTTATACTCATCAATCTTGGTTGATGGAGGCTGAGTGCCTTGTGTATTGGAAGTGGGGTTACTAGCTTGCTTATGAGTGGTGTTATCAGTAGGTGACTGACCACCCTTGTTTGGGCGTTCAACACCCTTGTTGCTGCCCCCTTCCTAGCGTTCAACGCCAGGGACACTGCCCCCTATTGGGAGTTCAACACCAAGGGTGGATACCCCTTCTTGGCGTTAAACACCAAGATTGCTGCCCTCTTTTGGGCATTCAACGCCAGGGGTGGATACCCCTTCTTAGCGTTGAACGCCAGTGACATTCCTCTTTGGGTGTTCAACATCCTCAGAGATGTCTTGGACAGCAGTCTGGTGTTCCTCTGTTAGCTTTTCTTTCTTCGATCTCTTGCTGTACTGAGGTTGGGTGTCTAAGGCTTTCCTACTCCTCAGTTGAATAGCCTGGCATTCTTTTGTTATCTGCTTAGATAACTGTTGCCTTGTTTGACTCAGCTGGGCTTCTACATTCCTATTAGAAGCCTGAGTTTCTTGCAAAGTCTCTTGCAATTCCAGTAGTTACTAGGCCAGGGCGAGCAGTTGTTGAGTCAATGGATTATCCTATTCTGGAGTGTTAGATTCAGTAGATATTTCCTTAACCTCTCCTTTCATAGAAGTCTCAGCAGCTGAGTATAGATGCTGATTAGTGGCAACTGTATCGATAAGCTCGTGAGCCTCTTCGATGGTCTTTCTCATATGTATGGAACCACCAGCAGAGTGGTCCAGAGAAATTTTAGCCATGTCTGAAAGTCCATAGTAAAAGATATCTAGCTGTACCCATTCTGAAAACATTTCAATGGGACATTTTCTTAGCATCCTTCTATACCTCCCCCAAGCATCATGAAGAGATTCATTGCTCTCTTGTTTAAAACCTTGGATGTCCAGCCTCAGCTGGGTTAACTTTCTTGGAGGAAAGAATTGATTTAGAAACTTGTCTACTAACTGTTTCCATGTTTCCAGGCTAGATTTAGGCTGATTATCGAACCACCTCTTTGCTTGGTCCTTTACAACAAAAGGAAAAAGTAATAGTCCGTAGACATCTTGGTCTACTCCCTCACTGTGTACTGTGTCAGCAATCTGTAAGAAATCTGCCAGGAACTCAATAGGTTCTTCTTGTGGAAGTCCAGAGTACTGGCAGTTCTGCTGCACCAGAGTAATGAGTTGAGGGTTCAACTCAAAGTTGGTTGCTCTAATGGGGGGTATCCTAATACTTCCATAGAAGTCAACAGTGGGAGTTGTATATGACCCTAGAGTTCTTCTGAACTCTTCATTCCCATTTGGGTTCATGATTAAAGAAAGGTAGAAGAAGGAAGTAAAGAGAAAATAAAATAAAATTATTTTTATTTTTATTTTTATTTATTAATTAAATTCAAAAATAAAAGCTTAATTAATTAAAAAGATTTGAAAATTAGATAATATAATTCGAAAAAGAAGAGAGAGAAAGAGAGAAGATATTTTCGAAAATTAGGGGAGAGAAGAATTAGTTAGGAAGTTTTGAAAAAAAAGAAAGAGGAAACAAGTAACTAATTTAAAAAAATTTGACAACAAGATAAGATAGAAGATTAGAAAAGATTTGAATTTAAAATTTGAAATTAGCAAAGATAAGATAAGATTTTGATAAGATTTGAAAAAGATTTGATTCTAAAATTTGAAATTAGAAAAGATAAGATAAGAAATTGAAAAGATTTGAAAAAGATTTGAAAGAGATAAGATTTAATATTTTATTTTTGAAAAAGATTTAATTTTGAATTTTGAAATTTTAAATTTTAAATTTTAAATTTTGAAATTGAATTTTAAAATTTGAATTTGAAATAAGATAAGGTAAGATTTTTTAATTTTAAAGAAAGATAGAAAGATAAGATAGTAATTTGGAAAAGATATGATTTTTGAAAAGATTTGATTTTGAAAATATTTGAATTTTTTGAAATTTAAAATAAGATAAGATAAGATAATGATTTTGAAATTAAAATTTGAAAAACTTGTTGTAATTTTTGAAAATTAAGATATAGATAAGAAAAGATATTTTATTTTTTTTATTTTTGAATTTAATGAAAAAAGAGAAAAACAACAAAAAGACACCAAACTTAAAAGTTTTAGATCTAAGACACCTAGAATTCGAAAATTGTGAACAAAAATACAAAGAGACACCAAACTTAAAAATTTTAAGATCAAAACAAGAAGAAAAACAAGAACACTTTGAAGATCAAGAAGAACACCAAGAAGACAACTTAAAGAGTTCAAAGAAAACAAGAACATGCAAAGGACACCAAACTTAAAAATTTTGAAAATGAAAGACACCAATTTGAAAATTTTAAAAGAAATGACACAAGAAGACACCAAACTTAAAGATTGACACAAGACTCAAACAAAAGACACTATTTTTGAAAATTTTTAGAAAAAAGACTCAAGAAATTCGAAAAAGACTCAAATAAGAACAAGAACAAAGACTCAAACAAAAGATAAAGATTGATAAAGAAAAGTAAATGTTTTTGAAAAAAAATTTTGATTTTTTTTTTTTGAAAAAGAGGAAGAAAATAAAAGACTCTAACAAAATTAAAATCAATACCTAATCTAAGAAACAAAATAATCCATTAGTCTGTTCAAACTCGAACAATCCCTGGCAATGGCGGCAAAAACTTGGTGCGCGGAATTAAACTTCGCACAACTGAACCAGCAAGTGCACTGGGTCATCCAAGTAATACCTGAGTGAGTCAGGGTTGATCCCACAACAATTGTGATTTGAAACAAGCTATGGTTATCTTGTAGATCTTAGTCAGGCGAATAGAACAGTTGTTGGATTGTTTAGACGTATAAAAAGAAAATAAATAAAAGGTTACTCAGTTGATGGTGAATGCAATGATATGAAGATGGTTAAGGCTTCGGAGATGCTTTGTTCCTCTGGATCAATTTCATTTTACTATCTCCTCCAACTGTGAATAATTTCTTCTATGGCAGGCTGTATGTGATCAACACCTTTCTTGAGAGTTCGCCAATGCTCCTCCAGATCTGAACCCCAGGGTTAGTGCAGATCCAGTATGATTGAGGGTGAAGCTCCTGCAGTTCGTTCTCCTTAGTGATCCTACTCAAAATGCCACAAACAAGGTCGAATCTTCCGGATCAGAGAATGCTGCGCCTTTGGTTCTAGCCTTTACCACAAAGACCCTAATCTCCCCATACCTCAGCTGAACTGGTGTCTCGAGAAGTTCCCAACGAAGTCGTGGATTAGCCGTCTAAGAAATGTATAATCAAGCTAATGGTTCATCATTTTCCGATGAAAGACTCACTCTGAACCCATGTAGAATGAGATAACCTTATGCCAGTTCAACGCATCCATAAGGATGAAAAACAAAGATACATCTTAGAATAGAGAATCAAACACGGATTGAAGATAAAACAGTAATAATTTATTAATTCATAAAACTCAGCAGAGCTCCTCCCCTCAACCTAGGAGGTTTAGAAACTCATACTGATAGAAAATACAATGTAAACGGGTAAAGTGTCAAAAGTCTTTGAAAAGTGTAAAAGTTCTTAAATAAATACTAGACTAATGATTAAGGATTACATAAGAAGGGTAAAACAGTCTTTTAGTGCTAAAATCCACTTTCGGGGCCCACTTGGTGAGTATTTGGGCTAAGCTTGATCGAGATCTACATGCTAAGAGGCCTCTAGGGAATTGAACGCTGGCTAGGGGATCCTTTTTGGGCATTGAACACTGGTCTCTTCTCCCTTGGGCGTTGGACGCCTGAATAGGGCTGGAAACTGGAGTTGAATGCCCGTTTTGGGCCTTTAATTCTGAAGCAAAGTATAGACTATTATACATTGCTAGAAAGCTTTGAATGTTAGCTTTCCATATCCGTTGAGAACGCTCCATTTGGATATCTATAGCTCCAAAAAAGCTCTTTCGAGCGCAAGGAGATCAGATCCTAACAGCATCTGTAGTGCTTTCTCTGCCTCTGAATCAGACTTTTGCTCCAGCTCCTCTGCTTATGGTTTCTGTTTAAAACCCTTAAGTTATATAATATGAGCGTCAGAGTTTTAGGATCGCAAGGAAGGCTTTCCCGGGACCTTATATCTTATGTATGTGACTCCTTTACTATGCTGAGAAGCTTCGATTCTCATTCCATGCGGATATTTGTGTTTATCAGATGCAGGTCGAGAGGCACCTCGCTAGGCGTTTGGAGTTCCGATTGCAGTGGAGTTGGGATATTGTGTCTGGATTATTCTGATATATATATATATATATATATATATATATATATATATATATTGTGTAGACTTCTCCTTATGTTGTTTAGTTTCTTAATCCTCATACCCCCGATCTAGTATCCACTAAGGCCTTTCTAACTTTCATGCCTTCCATCACTACTTCCACGCACAATGGTTTATTGCGGTAGAACTCCCCATTGAATGAATTGGGGTCCGAAACACCAGGGTGTTTGCATGGGCCTTTGCTAATCTTATGAGCAGAGCGTTGATAGCCCTAAACTTTTTTAATGCATTTGAATGGCTCCTGATGACATGTCATTATGTCATATTTTTCTATACTTTTTCATACAAGAAATTGATTATTAGTGCTTGATTATTGCATGCTTTTGTATTTAAATGGTATATTTTTTTTATCTTTTAATTTTATAAACTTTGTAGGAAATAAGAAGAAAAAGAAGCAAAGAAGCACAAATTGAGCTCAATTAAGCTCAAAAGGAGCAAAGAGGATTTGCAACCCTGACCTCTTTACACTCCAACAAAAATAACTTGAGCTATAAAACTCCAAATGAGGTGATTCAAGTGGCATTGAAAAGTAGGAATCTAGAGCTTTTCAAGCATATATGGCACTGCATGGTGGACACTAAATCTGAGGGAGAAAACTTACCCCGAAAGTGCAAAGATGAACATAGTATCAACCTGCAGTAAGGCCAGCTGACCTCTTCACCTTCCAAGGAGGATAACTTGAGCAGTAGAGCTTTAAATGATGCGCTCTCAAATGCATTGGAAAGTAGACATCCAGGGCTTTCCAACGATATATAATAGTATGGGGTGAACATTAAGTTTAAGCCTCAAAAGCTGGTGCTAACTTTGGCCTCCAATGTAGTGTTCACTAAGTGAACGCCACGTTCACTAATTGAACGTTTTCGGCCTCCAAAACAGTATGACCATGCCTTCTTCAAAGGACCATAACTTGAGCTAAAAATGCCTAATTGATGCGCTTTTAGTTGTGTTGGAAAGCTGACATTCAGAGCTTTCCAACAATATATAGCAATCTATATTTGGCATGAAATTGAAGCAAAAGTGATAGGCATCTTTAAGGCCCCAAAAACATATTTTGGCCAGCGTTCACTTTAGAAGTGAACACCACGTTCACTTTTTCCACCTTTTTTGTGGATTTTGGGCAAGGAAGCAAGGCGCAGCATTCAAACAAAGGCCAGCGCTCAAGGAAGGCAACGTAGCGCTCAACCAAGGGAGCGCTAAGAGCAGCATTCAACCAAGGGAGGCTAGGAAACGTTCACATAATGAATGTAGCGCTCGAAGAGAGAGCGCCCATGAAGGGAGGCACACACCAAGGAAGGGTAGCGTTTAAAACTTAGAGCGTAGCATTCTCTTTTGCAACGTTTTCGTGCTTCTCAAGCCTTGAGAAGGAAGACTCAGCAAGGGTGAGCATTCAAGAAGTGAACGTGCCGTTCACAAAGGCAACGCTAGGGGCCAAGCGCGCACCAAATTGGCACGTGAGGAAGCAAGCAAGCAAAGTGAACGTGGAGTTCACTTTTCCAACGGAGCGCTCTACTGGGAGCACCAATTGCACCCTAATCCACTTGAACCAAGCCAAATAATCCGGATCCACCCTCTCATCCAAATCAAAACCAACAAAAGCCTAATATCATCACTCAAAGGCACAAGAGATAGTTAGAATAGGAATTTCATTTAAATTGTAATTTGTTTTCAATTTCATTTTCATTTTCATTTTGTAATGCCTATATAAAGTCATCAATTTCATTTCATTAGGGAGGCTGGATCTGCTAGAGAACAATAGGAGTAGGAGTAGGAGTAGAATAGAAGGCTCTCTTTGATACACTTTTAATTTTCTGTACTTTCATCATTTGAGTCACATTGAATTCAGATTATGCAATTTAAATTTTTGCAATTCTCTTCTACTATAATTTGCTTCTCTGCTACAATTTTCTTTTCTACTATAATTTCCTTCTCTGTGATTTTTACTTTCTGTTCCTATTGCTTCCAATTTACTTTTATGCAATTTAATTCTTTTGCAAGTGTTTTGCATTTTACAATTCTTGCTGTGATCTGAATTTACTCTTCCTGCAATTTAAATTTCTGGTCACTTGTTCTCAAGATCTCTTCGATTGCTTGATTTACTACTTTCTATAAATTCCCTGCACTCAATCCCCTTTACATTTCATGCAATTTATCTTTCTTGTCATTTAAGATTCTGTCAATTTACATTCTTTGCTCTTTACGTTTCTGCTCATTTACTTTCTGCAAATTTAAATTCCCTACAATTTACATTTTGCTATCAAATTTTCACTCCATTCAATACTGTTAGCTTGACTAAACTAATCACCTCACTAAAGTTGATTGATCCATCAATCCCTGTGGGATCGACCTCACTCTTGTGAGTTATTACTACTTGATGCGACCCGGTACACTTGCCGGTGAGTTTGTGTGGAAATCTAATTTTCACCCATCAAGTTTTTGGCGCCGTTGCTGGGGATTGATCTAGATCGACAATGATTAAGTGGGTGAGAAGTCTAGATTAAGTATTTTCTTTGTTTTTGTCCTTTTAATTTTCTGTTGAAACCAAGGTGTTTGTGTTTTTGTCTCACTAAGAAATTCTCATCTCTGATATGAGTAATTTCAATTTTCAGTGGTTATGTATTTTACAAAATTTAAATGGAGTTCAACTCATCTTGTGATCAAACAAATTTTATGGGATATTACCCACCATCACCAATTGACTATTCTAATGGTGGCTGGGAATATCACCAAGAAATTACAGATCCTGAGCACTCCAATCCATAGTGATATGCTTCAGAACCATAAGATGAGCAAGAGAATCATATGGGATATTTACCACCACCACAAAATAATTCAAGTCATTATTCTAATGGTGCTAAGAGTATCACCAAGGAATGAAAGAGTATGAACACCTCCCAGAGCCACAAGATGACTCGTACTACTATAACAACCACTCATATTGTGACTGGGAGGGGCAAAATCAAAAGAATCTTGATGATCCATACTTTATTCATCAAGAAACATTATCACTGGAGTGTGCTTTCAATAAATTCATGCAAAATTGTCCACCAATGCCACAAGATGATCCATACTGTGATGAATTCAAAAATTCTTCAAGTTGTGCTTGGGAGGATTAAAATCAGAAGGCACTTAATGTATCATACTCTATTAATCAAGAGCGATCCTCACTTAAGAAAACCTTCAATTTATTCATGCTAAATTGTCCAACCTCACCTCCCAGTTCTCCACTTGAAAATTTTTCATCACTTGATTTTGCCTCAACACAAAGTTTTCTCCAAGACCCATACAACTCATTTCACCAACCACAAAATTCATTCCACAATTCACAAAATTCACTCCACACCCCTCAACAACTTCACCACAACACATCCATGTTCAAAAAATTACTCTAAACCCCCATCTCTTGAGCTAACAGAGGATCTCCTTCAAAAGTCCAGAGAATTTTTGGAAAGACAAGAACAATCTTGGAAAAGGCAAGAACTCCTCCTCAAGAAGATGGATGGGCATTTAGAGCAAATAAGGAGAAACTCAGAATTATCAAACAGTGAGGATGAAGACCAAATTGTAGGAGAGGAAGTGGAAAAACAAGAACAAAAGGCCCCTGGGTCAAATGAAATTGCAATGAAGGATGAAGTGGTGGAGGTATATGAGCCAAAGATTCCACAGAGACTAATTGAAGTAACAGTGGAACATGAAGATTCCCTCCCAAAGGACTTCATGGAAAATCATGAAGAAGAAATAGAGGAAGACAATCAAGGAGATTCACATTCAATTGAAGCAGAGAAATGCATAGAGGAAGGGCTCATGGAACCACCAATTCAAGAGGCTCTTGATGAAGAAAACACTCCAACCATCACATAACCACCAAGTATTGATATCCAAGAAGTGAAGGCAACTAACAAGAGCACCAATCCTACCCCTGATCCAGCAAGCAAGTTAAAATCAGCAAATAACAAAAGGAAGCTTACTGAGGAGAGGCCAAGACAGGGGACACTAGCTGGTTCATCTCTCCCCTTGAGGTCATTCCTCTTAAAAAACTGGAAGAAGAGGAAGAAAGTGAAGAATAACATGTCAAGCTAATGACACTAAAAGAGCACTTGTTGGGAGGCAACCCAACCTTAGGTAACATTTCATTTCTCTGCTTGGTTTATTTCCTTTCTTTGCTTTGTTTAAATTTCAATAAATTGGCATATGATTACATTCTAAGTTTGGTGTTGTCCTGCAACAATCTATTTTCAATCTCTATGGATGATTGCATCAAATCTGAATTGAAAGTGTCACACTAAGATTCTAAGTTTGGTGTGCCACTTATTTTTCTATGCAATTTATCCAACAACACCACTTGTCTGCATAATCTTAATGCCTTTACAGTGTTATCTTTCTTTTTACATCTTTATTTTTCTCTTTTTGTTTTAGTCATTTTCTTGTTTTTAATGCTTTCTTTTATTAACTGTTTTTGTTAATACATCACCAAGAGATCCTTATTCATGATAGATTCTTGGCTTGGTGATTGTACTTAACATATAACAATTTTATTTGTTTAGTTTTAGTTCAAATAAATTGACATATGGTTGCATTCTAAGTTTGGTGTTGCTATGCAACAAAATTTGTTTCCAATCCATACTGGATACTTGCTTCAATTCCAAGTGAAAGTGTCATACTAAGTTTGGTGTGCCACTTATTTTCTTTATGCAATGTATCATGCACACCCTCTATGTTTGCAATCACAATGTCTCTGTTTCCTGTGCCTTGATTGTTATCTTTAATTTTGCTTACTTAAAACACATGTACTACTGACATTTCATTGTGTAAGACATTCATGATCCATCTTAGCCCCATAGCCATTGTTCTAATTGTTGCATGAGAATGAGCAAGTATTCTGAGTTTGGCAAGGGAAAGGGAAGAATAAGAGGAAAAGGACAATAACAAGGAAGATGAATTACAAGGTTGTAAAGTTCCTTTTCCTCTCATTTGTTTCCAGCACTTTAAATTGCATGATTGTCTTTATCCTCTCTGTTTACATGTGTGTATGAATAAGCATAGCCTGAATTTTGATCTGTAACATGTTGCTATGCCACTATGACTACCAACTTAAGTTTTGTAAAGTTTAAAGCAGTAAAGTATCATGATCATAAACAAACAAAAGAAGAACTTAGCATGTGCATACAAGTATTGGAAGGCTAGTATGGTTAACTGTTGCTCAATTGCATTGAATTTTATTTAATTAAAGTTTTCATCTAGGACATTTTGTGAAATCTTTGGAAATCATGAAAACCTTGAAGAAATAATTGCAAATTAAGACAAGAAAGAAAAAGGAAAAGAATGAGAAAGTTGAAGGCTCTGAGTACCAATGACAATTCATTTGTTAAGTACTTGTGGTGTTTATGTATCAGACAAAAAGCTTGAAAACAAAACACTTAGAGTCAAGGCTAGGCTCAAGTTCAAAAGCACTCCCTCAAAGCTCAATGTTCTGAGCATCAATGATTAGAGAGTCAAGAAAAGAAACAAATGAGCTTAATGAAGTCCTCTAATTCAATGCTTGTGGTGCTTATGTATCAAGTGGTAATACTTGAAAACAAAGCATTCAGAATCGTAGCTTTGTTATCAACTCATGGGGTAAAGCACCCAAAAGGAGAAGCTAATAAGAAAATCAAAAGCTTGTTTCAAGGAAGAAACATAAGGAAAAGATTTCATAAAATAAGCTAGATAGAAGCATCAATCATTTACATTTCTTTTGTGATTGTAGCATGCATAGAAAATTAGCCTACCATGAACATTAACTTGCTATTCTTCTCACCTTGGTTTGTCAAAATGTACTGCATGATTCTTTTCTTGCTTGGGGACAAGCAAGGTTTAAGTTTGGTGTTGTGATGACATGTAATCATGTCATGTTTTTCTATGCTTTTTCATACAAGAAATTGATTATTAGTGCTTAATTATTGTATGCTTTTATGTTTAAATGGTATATTTCTTTGATCTCTTGATTTTATAAACTTTGTAGGAAATAAGAAGAAAAAAAAGCAAAGAAGCACAAATTGAGCTCAATTAAGCTCAAAAGGAGCAAAGAGGATTTGCAACCCTAACCTCTTTACACTCCAACAAAAATAACTCGAGCTACAAAACTCCAAATGAGTTAATTCAAGTGGCATTGGAAAGTAGGAATCTAGAGCGTTCTAAGCATATATGGCATTGCATGGTGGACACTAAATCTAAGGGAGAAAACTTACCCCGAAAGTGCAAAGATGAACATAGTATCAACCTGCAGTAAGGCCAGCTGACCTCTTCACCTTCCAAGGTGGATAACTTGAGCTGTAGAGCTTTAAATGATGCGCTCTCAAATGCATTGGAAAGTAGACATCCAGGGCTTTCCAATGATATATAATAGGATGGAATGAACATTAAGTTTGGGCCTTAAAAGCTTGTGCTAACTTTGGCCTCCAATGCAGCGTTCACTAAGTGACACTACAAGAAAAACACCCATTCAGCCACACTTTTTTTAAGCTACATTTGAAAAACGTAGTCTATTCTAAGAATAGGCTACGCTTTTACGCATGGTGCTCTTTTATAAGAGAAAAGGAAACACTATTGAGGCATCACTTCAAAAGCGTCTCCTGAGATATTTTAAATATCACTTATAAAGTGTAGCCAAATCTAAAAAGCTATGGATACACCTTTTTTACCAAAGAGAACGCTTTTAAAAAGTAACCCATTTGTTAAGTTTTCGGTGCATTTCAAAAGTGTTACCTAATCTATGTAGGCCCAAACCCATGCGAGACTTAGTAATTTTTTTCCCTTTTCATCCAAACTACACTAACACTTAGCCATCAGAGAACATAACACTCATGACTCACCCTTCTTTCCTTGTTCCCGCCACTCATCACCCCTGAAATCCCTGGTTCACCGTCACTCATCTTCACGGCGTCACCACTCACCACCCCAGAACCGTCACTCCTCTTCTCCGGTTACCACTCACCACTCCAGAACCGTCGCTCCTCTTCCCTGCTTATCACTTCGCCATCACTATTTCTTCTTTTCTCCGCTGCACGAGTTTTTTCCACCGCTCGCGTCGTGTCTCCTCACTGCTAAATATTGATGAAAATTGTACACATTCTTTCTTTCTTTAGTTTCTTTCTTCACACCGTTTCATTAAAAGATTGGAAGAAAAAAGAAAAGAAAAGAAAAACCTAATTTACCATCTCGGCACTCTACCTAGCCTTCCTAGTTCCTACACAATAAACCAAGAGAGATCAGAGAAAAGAGAACCGGTTCGTCGCTGGTGGTTCACCTCCTGCGTCTACGTCTCTTCTGTTTCTGCCGCAGGTGGCTATTCTGCTCGTGCATTTGAGTTCTGCCGTCACCACTGGTGGTTCGCCGCATCTGTTCGCGCTTCGGCCTCTCCTCACCTCTGGTCACAGCTTTTCTCCTTTGCTCGCCGCTTCTGTTTCTCTTGCTTCACTTTAGCGCCACTGCTCAGATCTGGTGTGTTCTTTTTCTATTTTGTCTACCTAAGTTAGTTAATTAGTCAACTTAGGTATTTAGCTAAAGTAGTTTGTTGGTTAATTGGTTCATTTAATTCTTCATTTACCTAATTAAGTTGATTTAGTTCTTGTTTTAGCTAATTAGTTCATTGGTTGATTGAGCTGCTAGGTCGTTAATTTGTTCATTTAGTTCTATTTCACTTTTAAAGATTTCTTAATCACAAACACCAGCTCAAGAACAAACATCAACTCTTGAGGCTTTTAAATTTTTATTTAATTTTTTTTATAGTTTTATATGTTTATTTAACTGTGACCTGGTAAAAAGGTGATCCTGTCAGTGTCGTTTCGGTTCTATTAACCATGCTTGTTGGTGTTGGGGTTTTACCTTGTTAGGATTTATCTTGGATTTATATTGGCTTTAAAGAGAGTAGACCAAATACAAAATTTACGAATCGCGTAGGAGTTATTTGATTTGGTTATGACTTGTGAAAACACTTTGTTGTTGAATAGCTTAATATAAACTGGTTTTCTTTTGTGGTATAGGTAGTACCGAAGACTATTGGAAAAGATAGGATGCTGCTCAAGTAATGGCTCAGGTTGAGGACTTGTGTTTTCTTCACTTTGCATTGATCTGTAGAATTTTTCTTCTACAAAATTTCTCAGCTGATTAAGAATATATAGTTATTTTGTTTACTGACATGATGGTGTTTGTGTTGTTGTAGTTAGTATGGGAAGGACTTGGACTCGGAGGAGGGACAGATGTCCGAAACTGGGGCAGGTAGAATGATAAAGCCAATTGCGCTCTTTTGTGTCTAATGAATTTTCATATGAACTGCTTCTTTCCTTGTTTTGCAGCCTAGTTTATCTTGACATTCTCATGCCACCATTAATAGAGAACTGGTAGCAACTTTCAAATTTTTTTGCAGCCTGGTTTATCTGGTTTTGCAATTTTTTTGAGGATTTGTTGTTCAGATATTTAGAGTTTTACAATCTTGTGTAATTTCTGCTTCTTACTATGTTAGAGTTTGCTTTTTTATTTTGTATTTTGCTTTATTATTTTGCATCTTACTTTGTTAGGGTTTGTTAGTCGTTATTAGTGTCATTCTCTCATTGGAAATCAAGTACCAGTAGGTTTGGTAGTTGTTATTAGTGTTATTCTTGAGGAAGCTGGATTACTTTCTTGGGATAAATTGATTATTATGGATTAAATTACATGCTGAATGGCATGCATTTACGATGGATATCATGAAATAATTATTGATAGATTGGTTTACCTAGTCATAACTTGACCTTCATGCTACTCTCTGATCATCTGATCATAACTTGTCGGAGTGAATTTACAATATTTTAACCTATTCTTGCTCATTCTCTAACTCGCTCACTTTTCAGTTCGAAGGTGAGTATGATTGTGATAGTGATGCTAAGGTATAAGATATATAAAATTCTTCTCTTTATTCTATTCTATGACAATTTCTATTTAGAGAGTATCACAACAATGCAATATGCTGCGTGTGCTAATTTGAAAATTTCTTCTTCTATTAATCATTCTGGCATAATCAGATAGAGAAAAATTGGAGTCTCTTTGGAGAAACAATGTCACAGGTATTTCAATATCTCTTTTTTGCTTTCTGCAAATTGTCAAATTCTTCGTTCTAGATTTTATTTTTGATGAATTAAACAAAGCGTTATAGTAGAAGATGTCTGGGGCTGTTGTAAAAAATATTTGATGCGCATCATCCTACTTTTCAATTATTGATTTAATTTAAAAATGTAACTTGGATGCATATTATTATTCACACTTGTACTTTGATGCCTTTGCAGGAGAATACTGACAATTTTGCAAAGTTAAAAGGCCTGCTGCAAGGTATAGTACATGCTACTTCAAATTTTGAGTTAAGGCCTTTATGGTTACCAAGTAGATTAAGGTCAAAGGTAGGAATTGTTGCATTAATACCATTACATTATAGTTCTATTAAAACTGAGATTTGATGGCCAAAATTTGGTAATGAGCATTCCCATGTTTATAATGTTGCTTCACCTGATGATTGCTTGGGACCCACCTGAATTAGCAAGGTAAAACAAGCTCTCAAATGGTAAAACTTTTTTAATTTTGATGCCGGACAAAATGTTATTGTTTTAATTCTAATTTTTACCTCTTGGACATGTTTTATCACTTCCTATTATATTGTTTAACCTTTGAATGGTTTTAGGTTTCATGGGCCTTTGGCTTTCATTATATTAAAACTCTATGTATATATAAGATAGAAAGAAATCTAGATATAGCTGAATAAAAATCCTTATCAATTCCACAGAGGAGTTTTCAAATTATTTGTGTTGGGATTTATATTTTAGTGATAATGCTAAAACTATGTCAATGCATTCATACAGCTGTGCATTTTTAGTGACGGGCTTCATTTGATTGGACTTGTTTATGATGGCATATTTGTCTCTATTTTTTATGTTTACCTACAGTTAAATCAATAATATATAAATGGATAGATGGTTATAACCAAATTAGGATTGAGTTGGAGCTGTAATCTTCTTATCATTTAGTTTGTAATATCTAAGTTACACATTAAGACTAACTTTAGGGTGCAACTTGGGATGACTCTCCAAAAACATAACTTAGTTCTATTATGCTAATTGTTTTTATTTATCTTTATAATTATATTTTCATTTGAAAGTTGAAACAATGGCCAACTAGTTATATTCGCAGTGTCCCAAGTTTATTGAGACCTTTGGTACCCATATTGTTGTTGGAATGAAAATGGGAGGAAAGGATATAATGTATTTGAAGCAGCAGTACTCATCAGCTCTCCAACCTGCTGATGTTCAAAAAAGACTAAAAAAGATGGCAGATAGGAGATTTATGGATGCTACTGGCCAATATACAATTGCTTCAGATCAAGTTTTCCAAAATGAAAAGGTGTGTAAAAAACTTTATGCAGTTTTTTCATGATTTGTTTATAATTAGAATAGTTAAAGTCATTATTTGCATCTTTATATTACCTTTTTATCTTCGATCTTTCTAGTAACTTATGATTAGCATGATTAGCAGAGTACATTGATTTGCTTTAACTATATATGATTAATAATATATTCACTAAATTTTAGTTTTTAGGTGTCTGACCTCTGCTAGTCCTAATCATGAAATAATTGTATATTGTGCAATTTAATCTCCTTAATAATTAATTGGATATAAACTACAACATGAATATTTCTTGTGAATCTGCTTGTTCCCCAATCATTTATAGCTTTTTATTTCATGGTTTATAGCTTATGCTTTTTTTATTTTTGAATTCTAAATTTGGATTTATGAAACACTACTATGCATTGGTGAAACTTGTACACAGTACAGAAAGAATTAATGATATCAGTCATTGATAGTTTTGAATTTGATTTTTTAATTTTTATAATTGCGAATGTCATTATGAATATTTTTCTAACTACTTTTCTATATAATTATGCAGGATAATAATGAAGATTAAGTTGATTATTATTGTAGTTTATTGGCTAAGATAGAGTAGTGTTGGGAATGGATACATGTATGGTTGACTAATGACTTTTATTAGAAGATATTTATGTAGGATATGTTTTTTGTAGAGTATTAGTAGTAAATTCTAAGTTGTATCATGGTTATTTTGATATGGCTATGCTTATTTTAGTGTGAGATGTATGAATATTCACAATTAACTTTATTCTAGTACTTTTGGGTCATTATTATAAATATATTTTGGTTAGAGATAATTTTTATTATTTAAAAAAATTATTTAGTATAATTATGTATTTATTTTTATTTTATAATATTTAACTCATTACTAAATATTATTTTGTATTAATAATTATTAGAATATTATATATACAGAAAAAAAACAATAAGGGACCTAAGGCTATACTTATATACAGTAGTTATAGTATACAAAAAAAAAATGAGGGACCTAAGGCTACACTTATAAACGGTAGCCATGGTATACAATGTGGCTACGCTTTATAGGTGATATAGTAGAGTTGAAAAGCGTAGCCTATTCTGGTAAAATGGAAGTTGAAAAGAATAGCCTTTGGTCTTGGACAGCATCACTTGAAAATCGCACCCTATTCCCAAATGCCAAAAGCGTAGCCTTTGGTGCAGAAAAGCATAGCCTTTGAGAATAGACAACGGCCGAATAGGAATAACCCCAAAAAGCGTAACCGTAGCCCAGAAAGTGTAGTCGTAGCCTAAGGCATCATTTTTTTTCACTTTTGGCTACACTTTTCAAGTGTACTTGAATGGGAGTTTTTCTTATAGTATGAACACCACGTTCACTAATTGAACGTTTTCGGCCTCCAAAACAACATGACCATGTCTTCTTCAAAGGATCATAACTTGAGCTACAGATGTCCAATTGATGCGCTTCCAGTTGCATTGGAAAGCTGACATTCAGAGCTTTCCAACGATATATAGAAATCTATATTTGACATGAAATTGAAACACAAGTGATAGGCATCTTTAAGGCCCCAAAAACATATTTTGGCCAGCGTTCACTTTAGAAGTGAACGCGACGTTCACTCTTTCCACCTTTTTTGTGGATTTTGGGCAAGGAAGCAAGGCGTAGCATTCAAACAAAGGCCAGCGCTCAAGGAAGCCAATGTAGCGCTCAACCAAGGGAGCGCTAAGAGCAGCACTCAACCAAGGGAGGCTAGGCAACGTTCACATAATGAACGTAGCGCTCGAAGAGAGAGCGCCCATGAAGGGAGGCACACACCAAGGAAGGGTAGCGTTCAAAAATTAGAGCGTAGCGTTCTGTTTTGCAACATTTTCGTTCTTCTAGAGCCTTGGGGAGGAAGACTCAGAAAAGGTGAGCATTCAAGAAGTGAACGTGCCGTTCACAAAGGCAACGCTAGGGGCCAAGCACGCACCAAATTGGCACGTGAGGAAGCAAGCAAGCAAAGTGAACGTGGTGTTCACTTTCCCAACAGAGCCCTCCACTGGGAGCACCAATTGCACCCTAATCCACTTGAACCAAGCCAAACAATCCGGATCCACCCTCTCATCTAAATCAAAACCAACAAAAGCCCAATATCATCACTCAAAGGCACAAGAGATAGTTAGAATAGGAATTTCATTTAAATTGTAATTTGTTTTCAATTTCAATTTTATTTTCATTTTGTAAAGCCTATATAAAGGCATCAATTTCATTTCATTAGGGAGGCTGGCTCTGCTAGAGAGCAATAGGAGTAGGAGTAGGAGTTGAATAAAAGGCTCTCTTTGATACACTTTTAATTTTCTGCACTTTCATCATTTGAGTCACGTTGAATTCAGATTATGCAATTTAAATTTCTGCAATTCTCTTCTGCTACAATCTGCTTCTCTGCTACAATTTTCTTTTCTGCTACAATTTTCTTCTCTGCGATTTTTACTTTCTGTTCTTATTGCTTCCAATTTACTTTTATGCAATTTAATTCTTCTGCAAGTGTTCTGCATTTTACAATTCTTGCTGTGATCTGAATTTACTCTTTCTGTAATTTAAATTTCCAGTCATTTGTTCTCAAGATCTCTTCGATTGCTTGATTTACTGCTTTCTTTAAATTTCCTGCACCCAATCCCCTTTACATTTCATGCAATTTACCTTTTTTGTCATTTAAGATTCTGTCAATTTACATTCCTTGCTCTTTACGTTTCTGCTCATTTACTTTCTGCAAATGTAAATTCCCTGCAATTTACATTCTGCTATCAAATTTTCACTCCATTCAATACTATTAGCTTGACTAAACTAATCACCTCACTAAAGTTGCTTGATCCATCAATTCCTGTGGGATCGACCTCACTCTTGTGAGTTATTACTACTTGATGCGACCCGGTACACTTGCCGGTGAGTTTGTGTGGAAATCTAATTTTCACCCATCAGCTCTTATTTGAGCTCTAGCCACCTCTTTTTGAATGTGGGGTTCCAAGCCAAGTTGGCTGAATATGATTCTACACCCTTGAGATTTTAAAAGACCCCTTGTCAATGTGTCTTCATCCAAGGACTCTTCCATGGTGACCATCTCTTCTGCTTCACTATGATCTCTGTCAGCATTACCTCTCCTTTATCACCAATCATTCCAACATCATGTTGAGAAAAATGAGTGTTCTTCACACTTTCTTGATTTTGTTCTCTATTTAGGAGTATCTTTCATTCCTTTACTTGCCTATGAAACATCTTCCTCACCACATAACAATCAATCCATTCATGGCTCTTATTTTAATGCACGTTGCAATACTTTAGGCCTCTCAAATCTTCAGATATTGGTGGTTCTCTATCTATTTTGGGATTCAATGTTCCATTCTCAAATCACCCATTTACGACAACCATGGTCAGAGCTCTGGAGAGGGGTAGCGTGGAGGACTGTTTCTAGTAGGACCCCTAGAATAGGAATGTTTTTTGCTCCTACCATCAGCAGCACATACCTCTAGAGGGAAAATCTCTTTAGATCTCCTCCCATTGTACTTCATTGCCTTGATTATATTAGATGTTCTCTTTAAGAGTTTAGAGAAGCTATTTATGTTGCTCATGGAAAGATAAATTTGGGATTCCTCTTCTATATTTCTAATACACCCGTACACCAATTGTGGCTTTGCAAGGGTGTCCATGCAAAGTAAAGCTTGATATCTATATCTCTTGATAAATGCCACCAATCCTTCTTCTTTTCTCTGTTTCACTTTTCCTAGGTCCATGATATACATGGAGGGTTCCTCTTCTAGGAACTTGTTGCAAAATTTCGTCACCAATTGCTTCCAGGTGTTGATACTATTAGATTTCAACTTAGCATACCAAGTGAATTGCTTCTAGGTTTTAGGATTCCTAGTTTTATGCTTTTGAGTTGGATATTACAAGGAGTTGCTACCTCCGTTGAAGTCATTATTATTCTAGTTGTTTTCTTTTTCCCTTACTCTTTCCTATCCTTAATCCTTATTCAGAGTTACAATTGGATTGTTTTTAGAATTTATTAATGCAAGAAGTATTTTTCCATTTAAATATTATTATTTGTTTAATTGCATCCAACTGATTTTAATTATCATGTTCCCTTTTTACTTCTCTTATAAGACCACGAAGATGGTATTCATGTTGACAGAGTAGACTCCCAACTTGACTTGGGGGTTGATTAAAAGGAGACTCTTGAGTTGGAATGCTCAAGTGATTAGTTAAATTAGAAGTTGTTGGCTAATTCTCTATTTACTAACGCTAGTCCTTCCCAAGGGAGAGGATTAGGATTTGCGAATAAGTGTTAGCTCAATCATTTAACTTTCCATTATTTAGTAAGGGTTAACTAAGTAAAAGTAACAACCTCTTGACACTACACTTGAGAAAATCCAACAAGGATAGAACTTCCAATTAATCATTCCCCCGGTCAAGGCTTTTTTATTTTGAATACATAAATCTCTTTTAATTTACATTGCTTTAATTCACAATCATTTATTTTTCCATTCCTCATTCCAAAATTTCTCAGAAAACAAAAACCCTTAACCAATAGTAACACACCTCCCTGCAATTCCTTGAGAGACGACCCGAGGTTCAAATACTTCGGTTATTACTTTTTAGGGGTTTTGTTACTTGTGACAACCAAACTTTTGTACGAAAGGATTCTTTGTTGGTTTAGAAACTATACTTGCAACGAGAATTTATTTGTGAAATTATTTACCTTCAAAAATCCGTTTGTCAATGCCCTTCTTGTCAATTACTTTGAGAACTCCCTGATCTTGAGCTCCTAGTGGTTGTTAAAAACCTCAAGGTCATTTAAGAATGACAGGATGTGTTCTTTGGTACTTTCGGTACCATCAAACTTGCAAAAGGTAGGTGGTTAGTACCTCTTAGGGTACAGTTTTGTCAAAATATGATGCCTAAATGGTGGATTTATCTCTCAAGTGAGTTTATTTGCCTCTCCTTCACCCTTTAGAATACGCGCCAACTCCCTACAAGTGATTGGGGTGTTCTCATCTTCCTCCATATGCTCCTGATTCATGACTAAAGGCGGTGAAGGAGTTCTATACTTCATTTGGTCTCTAGCCATCATTTCAGTGATTAAAGCTTGCATCTTTGCCTAGTTGTCCATCATGTGGTTGTACACGTGAGCAGGAATAGTAATGTGAGTATACAGACCAAGAGTACCTCTAGTATGGAGTGTGAAAAAATTTCCATATGTAGGAGCTCCTCTTCCTCCTTCACACAGATTCTACTACCCCATGTGTTCCTCTTCTTGGTTGCGCTCGTCCTCATCTTGACACTATAAGAAAAACGCCGAGTACCATCGAAATTATCATTAGATTTAGCGTCGACTTGTACAGGCGGATTTACCGTCGGATTTTCTGACGGAAAGGAGGAGAAATTTGTCACCATAAAAGGTTACTGTCGGAAGAGATTTTTTACCAATATAACGATTTAATGAAATGCGTGGTTTGGATGATTTACCATCGGAAAAATCCGACAGTAAAATTGGGTTAAAATTAAAATGCAAAACCTTTCCCCCTCACTTCTTTGAATGCTCTCTCTCCTCTCATCTTCTCTCTCCGTCATCATTGAACCATCACCGTTGCCACCACCGGGAGCTCGTCGAGACGTCATCGTCATTGTCACCACTGACTGGAGTACCCACTGAAGCCGCCACCGCACGTCATCATCGATTCTGCTGTTATTGTTGTCCACCTCCCCCCCCCCCCCGCGCATCCTCTGCCATGGTTGCCATTCACATCGCCATTGTTGCTGCCTCTATCACCACCATATTAAACAGACCCTATAGCCAATATCATATAATTTATTGTTGGTATGATTTTTTATTTTTACATATTAATTTGTAACTTTAGCATTTTGTTAGGGTTTTAGTTAACTCAGTGGTTAAATTTGTTTAATGAAATGTGTGATTAGGATTTGTTGTGTTAATTTAATGAATGTAAAAATTAAATAATGTTAGAGTAGGTTAAGTAAGGTGAGATTAAGAGTGCTTGAGTTATTGGAAGATTTTAGTTGAGTTTAGTTAATGAGTTTCTTTCAATTGCATTAAACTTATGTCGCTTATTATTGTCATGTCTCTTGTTAGTTTGGTGAAATTAGAATTAGGTGTTAATTAATTAGATTAATGGGTTTTACTTATTCTTTCAAATTAGTTTTTGATTTAGTTTCAGCTTATGAATTTAATACGTTATTCTTTTTGTTAGGATGGTGCTATTTTCTCTGAGATCAGTTGGAGTTTCTTCTTTTGTTGTTTGTGCAGTAATATTCTAGGTTGGTTTTCTATCTCTGAATACAATGAATTATTTAAATTGTCGAAACCCTTGTTTGTTGGAATATTATGGAGTTATAAAGGGTTGCGCATTAGAATGGTTAGGATTCGATGTTTTATTGAATGCGAGTATGCTATAATTTATGCCTGCAGCTGTTTCCTCTATGAAAACTGTTATATTTATTTGATAGATATCTCTAAATTAAGGAGAAATTTTGCCAAATTATCGTTTAAAACATGTTTGGTTTGTTAGAAAATGATAATTGTATTTGGTGGGAGATTCCAATTATAGGTTACACTCTACCGAATTTTCTAAAAAATTTAATAATTTGTGTTATTTGTTGAATTCTAGGGTGTGTGTTTTAATATGATTTCAAGTTAATTATCTATAGATGTATGAGAGGGATAACGGTAGACGGGGGGTTTAAAACCTGAATTCTTTGAAAGGGTTAATGCATTTTTTGTGCATGTTTTCAGCATGGAACCGTTTAGGTCTAAAGGGGTATCTAGGTGTCCGTGTCAAAAGTGTCAGCTGAGTAAGTGGTTAGGACCTATGGACATAACGCTTCACCTTTACCGTAACGGGTTCATAGATGGGTATTGAATTTGGGCGGAACACGGAGAAGTCGACGAGTAGGGAATTAACTGGTCTGCCTCTAATTTGAATAGGTCTAATTGTCAATCAACGAGAGTTTGGATGGTGAGAGACCTAAACATGGAAGAAATGACTTGGGGGGCTAACCAAGAGAGATACAATGAGATAGTGTTTGATGCAACATGTGTTACAGAATTGGAAGAGGCTGAAGAAGAGCCTAACTCAGAGACAAAGAGATTTTATCATCTGTTAAAATCTATTGCGAAACTTTTGTTTGAGGGGTGCGTTCATTCGGATTTGTTTGCATGTGATAGAATGATGAGTATTAAGTCGAAGTCAAACTATATCCAAAAGTCTTTTGATAAGTGGGTCACCATTTATAATGAACTGGTACATGTCTAGTCTACTAGCATCCCTCGAAGCCACTATGAAGCAAAAAAGCTAGTTTAGAAATTGGGTCTAAATGCGGTGAAAATTGATTGTTGTATGCTGTACTACATGAAAGATGTACACCTAATTGAATGCAGATTTTGTAGATCACTAAGGTTCCAAATTGAGAGAGAACAGATTGGTAAATGCCGGTAAAAGAGAATTCCAATGAAACAGATACACTACTTGTCCTTAATCCCTAGGCTGAAACGATTGTATATATCAAGGAGTTCAGCGTCTCACATGACCTGGCATAGTAAGAACAAGAGAGATGATGGAATCCTGATGCATCCGTCACACGGAAAAGCTTGAAAGCTTTTTGATTGTGTCCATCCTATATTTGTAAGTGAGCCCAGAAACGTTAGACTAGCTTTATGATTTGACGGGTTCGCACCGAATTCCAATTTTGGTAACACGTACTCTTGTTGGCCTGTAGTCGTGACATCTTATAACCTGAGTCTCAAAATGTACACTAAGGACCCATACATATTCTTAACTTGCATCATACTTGGTTCCAGTAATCCAAAGGCCAAAATAGAAGTCTTCTCGCAGCCCTTGGTGGATGACTTAAAGGAGTTGTGGATCCATGGTATAGAAATGTATGATATTTCGACGAGGACAAACTTTCAACTGCGAGCTATATTGATGTGAACCATTAACGACTTCCCTGCATACGGCATGTTGTTAGGTTGGTCCACTCAGGGCAGAATGGCATGTCCAGTTGTATGGAGGATACAAAGGCATTTTGGATGAAGAATGGCGGTAAGTATTCATGGTTTGATTGCCACTAAGATTTCTCAACATGGATAATCCTTTTTGGTGCAATAAGAACTCGTTCAAAAAGAATAAAACTAAACAAGAAGAGGCATCCGTGAGATTGGGTGGTAGGCAAGTCTGGTATTGTGTCAGTAGGATTCCAAGGATCGTCAATAACAGGGCAGGTTTGAGACCTCTAGGATATGAAAGGGAGCACAATTTAACTAAACAAAGTATATTTTGGGAGTTGTCTTATTGAAAAAATAACTCGGTTCGACATTGTCTTGATGTGATGCACATTGAAAAAACATGTTTGATAATATCATGCACACAATAATGGATAATGAGCGAACAAAGGACAATGATAAGGCTATGTTAGACTTGGTTGACATTTGCAGGTGATTAGATCTGAACTTAAAGAGACTTGATAACGACGGTTGGCTAAAGCAAAGGCAGTGTTCACTCTAACAAAGGAGCAGAGACAAAATGTTTATAAGTGGATTAGAGGATTAAGGTTTCCTGATGGTTATACCTCTAACTTGACGTGTTACATGGTAGGCTTGTTGGGTTAAAGAGTCATGATTGTCACATGTTCATGGAGTCTTTACTTTCTGTCACTTTCAGAGAACTTCCAACCAACATCTGGAAACCCCTCACAGAAATAAGTGGGTTCTTTAGGGAGTTATGTGCTACAAAATTTAGCATTACTGATCTCATAGTCATGGACCAAAATGTTTCCATCATACTTTATAAGCTAGATAGGATATTTCCTCTATCCTTTGTTGATGTTATGGAACACTTAGCAATTCACCTACCTTAAGAAGCAATACTATGTGGGCCGGTCTAATTTAGATGGATGTACCCATTTGAGAGAATGATTGGTTCATTCAAGCGCACCGTGAAAAACAGAGCTCAGATTGAAGGTAGTATCTGCGAAGCATTCCTAGCTAAGAAAACATCCGCATTTCGCTCATTCTATTTTTAGCCTCATGTTGAGATACATAGAACAAGAGTTGCAAGGAACGATGAGAGGGGAAAAATATCATCAAGTGGAATAACATACCCAATTTTTACTCTGGAAGGAGCTGCAATGGGTGCGGGCAATGACTATTGGTTAAAGCAGAAGGAAATTGATGCCACGCATCTGCGTTTGTTGCTTAAGTGTGACCAAATTTTACCCTACCTCATGTGACTTTTTTAAGTCTTCATAAATATTGCAATCAGTAATATACTAACTTCTTAATCTAATCAAAACTTCTTTTTCCAATTCTATCATATAGGTTATTCTGAGAAGCAAATCTTCATACCTCATTGAAAAATTTTTCACATTAGTTCAGAGAATACGTCAGCATGCATCTAACTAACACAATAGATTCGAAACTAGTTGCACTTAGTTAAGGCTGAATGGATAAGGGCACTAGCTACCCGATTTATAATTTTAATGGATATCGGTTCCATTCTTTACAGTGGTCGATTAGAAAGAAAACAGATAACACCAGAATTTGGGTCCGTAGGAATTCAGGCGGTGGTCATTCTGATTGGTTTGGTATGTTGCACAACATAATTTAATTAGAGTATTTTTGTTACACTACGTACAAAGTGTGCATGTTTAAATGTGAATGGTATGATCCAAGTTTGCGACAAGGAACACAAAAGCACAAGGACTACGATTTCATTGAAGTTAATGTAACTAGAAAATATAGGCACTACGATCTTTTTATTCTACCTCAAAATTCATGACAGGTATACCATTTGTCTTATCCAGGTTCATGCAAGTCTAGTTGGGTAGTTGTGGTCAAGACTAAGCCAAGAGGCCACATTGAGTCGGATGATAGGACAGAGGTCAGGAACCTTACCAGATTGATGACCCAACTCCTTCGAAAATAGTGGTTGATACCGATGAGCCGATCACCTTTAGGTCCGCTGTTATGGATGATGACATCATTAACCTTGGAATAGATGCCAACGCACTTCCACCAGAGGACGACAATCTTCAAGAAGAAGATGGTGTCGATGGAGATAAAGAAGAGGGAAATGAGTTCGATGATGAGGAAACTACCTAGGAAGGGGAGGATTGTGAACAAGAGATAGAAGATGTTAAATCTGAATAGCGTTAATGTAAATATAGTTTTGCGATATGTATTTCTTTACCAAACTTTGCGAAGAATATAATACAGTTAGCATTGTTTCAGATATTTCAATTACCTTCATTCCGTATTTTTAATTTATATTTTTGATATTTCACATCAGGTTTAAAGCACTATTTTAATTATTAATTATTATGTACATTATAGATGGACGGAAAAAGATTATTAAAGAAAATAAAAAAGACTACCGTCGAAATTACCGTCGGATCCAGTCAATTTCTTTTAAAAAAATTTAAAAATATTTCCGTCGGCATTACCATCAGATTAATCCACCGGTAAGATGGCATGGAGACGTATGTTATGGCGCCAACTTACCGTCGGAAAATTTCCAATGATAACATCCAACAGATTCTATTTTCTTACTAATTATATTTCGTCGCTAAGTCCGACAAAAACTACCGTCGAACAAAAAAATTCGACGGTAAATATTTACTGGCGAGGTTTATACCGTCTGATTCCTTTTGACGGTAACTTATTACCGTCGAATTTTGTTTATTTTTCGACGAAAAATCTGATGGTACTCAACATTTTTCTTGTAGTGTGAGGTGTTCCCAAGCTAATATTGAGATTCTGAGGGGTTATCGAACATCGCCTGAGTGGTCGATTCTGCCCAAAATGAGTGTTGCTAGACTTTGCCATTGCATCAGAGTGTTCCTCCCAATGGAGTTGACAAATGATTTGGGTGTAATTTTGTGAAATAGATTAAGTAGAAGAAAGATTAAGATGAGAGATTAAGAGTAAGTAAACTTGTGAGGAAAACACTTCTATTAATGGCAAATAAGTAACATAAGAACTAAAGATGAGAAATAAAGGTGGAGAACAAGTGTCGAGACCTTCACTAATGTTCTAAGAGGATAAACGAGCTCTTTTAGAGTGGACAAGAAGAGTTAATTAATCTTGCTGTCGGGTGTTCTGGTGGAATGTCCGAATGCCAATTTTATGAATTTTTGTTTGAAGTTGATGACCAAAATGAAGAATAATGAGAAGAATTAGAGGAGAGAAAAAATGGATAGGAGCTCTCTGATTTTTTTAGAAAAAAAAAAGTCTCCCAAGAAAAGTGAGTTGAGCTCCTTTTATAGCTAAAGCCATTTTGAAGGAGGAGTACATTGTCCAATGGTTACAATGTAATATTTAGTTTATCCCTTTTTATCCCAAAACTTGTTACTAAATAGGATAGTTGGCAAAAAGCATTTTTAGGTGTTCTCATCATTTCAAGTTTTTTTAACCCAAAATCAGTGTAAAGAGAAAGTTGATACTCACAAGTTAAGTTAAAGTTCTGAGCATTACTCCGGATGTCTGTGGTGAGGTGTCCGGGTAAAAAAGTGTTCATGATATGTGACATTAGTGAAGGGACATCCAATTTAGTTTCTTTTTAACTATATGACATTCTCTACACTTCAAATTCAACCAATCTACTACCACTAATTTAGTTTCCACTAAAGAAAAATTCAATTTTTCAAGGTGTTCTTTTGAATTTCATCCTTCTATCCAATACTTTTAAGAAAAACTTGAGTCTTTTTTTTTTTATATATTTTTAGACTATCTTAAAATTATTTTTATACATAAGATTTATATTTTTGGTGCATAATCACTAATCAAGTTAGAATATTACTGAATGAATTATTACTTATTATATTTGATTTCTACGTATTATTATTATTATTATTATTATTATTATTATTATTATTATTATTATTATTATTATTATTATTATTATTATTATTATTATTATTCACACATTTCAAATTCTAATAAATAATGCTATTTTGTTTTTTTTTAAATAATAACTTTTTTATTTATATAAGAAAAAAAATCTCCACACCTCCCACTAGGGGAGTGAATGCTAACCTTCTTTCTTCTAATGGTCGATTGATACATATTTGGATCAAACATAAATGCAAAAGACCTTTCAGTGAATGAATGTCATTAAACTGGGAATAGAAAAAAGAGTAGGTCAGAGCTCAGAGACCCAAATCAAATCTAAATCCAATGTTGATGAAATTGTGTAAATGAAATTCCCGTCACGGAAATCGACACTCTTGTCTTCCAAATGATGACTAGTCAATTGCCTCTGTCTGACGAGTTTTTTAGTTATTGCCCTAAACTCCCTTAGCTTTAGAAACAACAATGTCATTTGCAGAGGAAGGGAATTAAGTTCTTTTCTCTCGTTGTAGTGACAATTGACAGCACACACATACCCAACATGGACATGCAGCCCTGAATCCTTAAAACTCATGAGTCTTGTTGAGTCTTTAGTCTTTACTGAGAAATGTTTGGGCGTTTGTTGGGTAAAATTGATTTTTAACTATTATGTTAAGTGTATATTAAAATTAATTAGTATAAAATATATATTAAAATATAAAATGTATATTAAAAATAAATTAAACTATATATATATATATATAATAATTGATTTTAATAATTAATTTTAATATATAAATAATAGTTTTGTATTTTTTTTTTGTGAAAATCTTTTGTAAATATATAATAACTGATTTTAATAATTAATTTTAATATATAAATAATTGTTTTGTATTTTTTTTTTATGAAAACCTTTTGATTTTTTATTAAATGGATATGTAAAAAATGTTAAAAAAAGTCATTTAAAAATATAAAATAATTTATTTAATGATACTAAAATTTTATAGGATTTAGCTAACGTGTGTCTTAAGAACACATGATAAATTTACCATTAGTAAAAGATTTTAAATTTTTTTATTTAATAGATACAAAATAAATATATTAAGAACTTAAATTTTTTGTATTTTTAATAAAAAATTTCTTAATTTATAATCTTAATATATGTCTTTAGAATACAAGATAGATAAATCGAAATTTATAACTTGTTAGTTTTTAATAAAATGATCTCCTTTTATAATCTTAATGAAACCTAAATTTTATTACCTCTTGTTTATAATTTTTGTTTTTTATTATTTTTTTCATTATTAATTAATATATTTGAATTTAACTTAATTATTGTATCTAAATACGATAAATTATGATGTACTAAAATATCAAAATCACAGTTATTATTATATAAAAAAAATTAAGATTTAGTTATCTATTGGTTTTGAATATCAAATATTTTTTTCTAAATATATTTAGTTTTAATTTTTATCTCCTTGATTAATTGTTAGACTACCAAACACAAGAGTACGTAAAAATTTGACATGAAAATTTCCATTCTGTTTGTAGAGTTCCACATACATAATAAATGCAGTCACAATAATTAGCCCTGAAATAATTCTTTAAGATTGTCACTCCCAAATTTGCAGCACTACTCCATATTGATTACCATAACACTTATAATAATATATTCTTACAATAATTTAATTTTCATGCCCGCAATGTAATAATTTTACACAAATATTTAATTATAATTATCACAATATACAAAATAACCAATTTTTAAATTTTTTATTAAAAATCATTTAAATATATAAATTTGATTGAATAACTATGTAAAATAATTATAACGTTAGTATATTTAAATTAAACCGTTTGAGAAAAAAAACATTTTGAGGTCGTTAATTGTTTAGAAATTTCATGAAAATTATGGAATAACTTATTTTACATAATATATTATCGTATATATATATATATATATATATACACACACATATATTAAATTTCTATATTTTCAGAAACACAAAAATTTTAAAAAATACTTACATATATACATAATTTAAAGTACATTTAATATCCTAAACTCCCTTACATATATACATAATTTAAAGTACATATATACATATTGTAAAAGCTTATTTTAATTTAAATTTAACTATAATTATTTTAAACGCTAAAAATATACAAGATATATTTATCATATGATAAAATATTGGGTAAATCATACAAACAAATTAAATAGAAATCAGTATTACACAAATATCCTAAATTAAAATGGCTTATATACATATTTGATTTTATCTTTATGTAAATCGAATCAACTAAATTTGTTTTACGCTTTTTCAATATAAATCGAATTAATTGAATTCAATTTGCTATATATGCTATATCAATAATAAATTGAATTAACTTGATTCGATTTACTACTTCTGCAGCATATACATGCAAGTTGAATTTAGTTAATTTGATTTAGCATAGTTATCAGACTCGGCTCGATCCATCCGGTTCGACCGAAAACCCGGTCACCCGGTTGATGGGATTTTTTGGAAAACAAATTCCAAACACCCAAAACTCATCGGCAAGTATACCGGGTCGCATCAAGTAGTAAAACTCACTTAGAGTGAGGTCGATCCCACAGGGATTGATGGATCAAGCAACTTTAGTGGGTGATTAGTTTAGTCAAGCTAACATTGAGTGAATTGTGTGAAATGTAGCCAACAGAAAGTAAATTGCAAGGAATTTAAAAGGTGCAGAAAGTAAAATTGCAAGTAACTTAAAGAACAAGAAAGTAAAATAGCTGAAACTTAAATTGCAAGAAATGTAAATTGCATTAAATGTAAAGGGGAGTGGGTGCTGGAAATTAAAGAAAGCAATAGATCAAGCAACTGGAAATTTAAATTGCAGGAAAGTGTAAATGTGCAGGAAATTAAACCAAGCTAAATGTGAACGGAAATGTGAAATTGTAGAATACAGGAAAGGAAATTGCAGTAAAGTAAAAGTAGCAGAAGAATTAAATGGCTTGAAAGTAAATTGAGTTGGGTGCTGAGAATTAAAATTCAACAAAAAAGTGTAAATAGCAATCAAACAGAGAAGTAAGAGATGCAATAACATGCAACAGATCTAAACAGAAAAGGGAAATTGCTTGAAAAATTCAAAACAACAAGATATCTCAACTTAATTGCAAATTCCAAAAAGACAAGTGAAGATCTCAGGGGATCAATGAGACTAGAAAAATAAGTCTAGATATCAATCCCTTCCTTGATCCAGCAGAAGAATAATTGCAGAAGAAAATAGAGAAGAAAACAGTAAAGACAATTTAGATCCAAATCACAATTCCTTCAAATTATGCAGCATGTAAATAAGAGAGAGATCTTAGATTAAGATTGAAACAGAATTCCTTCAATTCTCAATCCAAGATTCAAAAACAAAGAAAAGAAAACTAAAGAGAGAGAGCTCTCTAATGCTAATGCTCCCTAGTGGAGCTAACCCTCTATGTTCTCTAATGGAGCTCCCCTTTTGAAAATGAGAGTGATGCCTTTATATAGGCTTTTTACAAAATAAAATAAAATTGAAATGAAAAACAAATTAAATAAAAATCCCAATTCTAGCATGTTCTTGTGCCTTTGAGTGATGATGTGGGCTTTGCTTGCTTTGGATTTGAAGAGAGATGGGTTTGGTTGGCCTTGATTCAATTTGGTGAAGAATTGAATTTAATTGGAATTTTGGTTGAATTTTGGCCCATGGTCCACCTCCCAGGGGATGGCTCAGTTGGAAAACCAAACTGAGCGCCCAATGTTTCCTTCCTTGCTTAATTTGATGCGCGTCCCAGACTTGGTCATGTTGCATTACACTAGAGCTCAGTTGGAATTTTGAACTGAGCTCTATGTCGTGCCTTGGGTGTGTCAAGCGTGCATCCTAGCTCATGGCCGTGTCAACTTGTGCGCATCACAGCATCCTTGGCGTGCCAAAAGTGTGGGGAATGGGGGAAGAGTAGTGCTCAGTTGGGAAAACCAACTGAGCTCCCCATTTGTAGCGCCTTGCTTTGGACTTTATGTTTCCAAGTTCGAACCTTGGTGGAAGCACTTTTGTGAGCCTTTTTCTTGCATTTTCATGAGTGGGAGCCCGATAAAACTCAGTTGGAAAAGTGAGTTGAGCGCTCTTTCCTTGCTTTCCTTGTTTTCCTTGTTTTCCTTGTGTCTCCCTTCGAGCCTTGGTGAAGCCACTTTGGTTTATTTTTGCTTATTTTTTGTCTTTAAAGATGCCTTTCAATTGTGCCTCAATTTTATGCCAAATATGAACTATCATATATCGTTGAAAAGCTCTGAATGTCAGCTTTCCAACGCAACTGAAAGCACATCAATTGAACGTCTGTAGCTCAAGTTATGGCCCTTTGAAGGAGGCATGGTCATGTTGTAAACGCCCAAGTTTTAACTTAGCGAAAATTCTTGCTTCCAAGCTAAGTTTCTTGTACGGCAAAGGTGAACTTAGCTTTGTGAGTGCTGATTGTGAAGCTTCCTTGATTTGGTCATGGGCCACGCTTTTAAAAACGTGGTCTAAGGCTCCAAAATGTGCTCCAACTTCAAAGTGTGCCCCAAGGCTCTTTTTTTTCTCCTTTTTAGCTTATTTTGTGCTTCTTTGCTTCTTTTTCTTCTTATTTCCTACCAAATTTATAAAATTAAAAGATCAAGAAAATATATCATTTAAGCATAAAAGCATGCAATATTTGAGCACAAATCATAAATTTCTTGTATGAAAAAGCATAGAAAAACATGACATGATGACATGTCATCACAACACCAAACTTAAACCTTGCTTGTCCCCAAGCAAGAAAAGAATCATGTAATTAAGATTGACAACCCAAGGTAAGAGGAATAGCAACTCAATATTCATGGTTAGCTAGTTTTTTTTATGCATGCCACAATCACAAAAGAAATATAATTGATTGATGCTTCTATCTAGCTCAATTTATGAAATCTTTTTCTTATATTTCTTCCTTGAAACAAGCTTTTGAATTTTTTTTTCTTTTTTTAGCTTCTCCTTTTGGGTGCTTTACCCCATGAGTTAATAACAAAGCTACGATTCTAAATGCTTTGTTTTCAAGTATTACCACTTGATACATAAGCACCACAAGCATTTGAATTAGAGGACTTCATTAAGCTCATTTTTCTTTTCTTTTCTTGACTCTCTAATCATTGATGCCCAGAACCTTGAGCTTTGAGGGAGTGCTTTTGCACTTGAGCCTAGCCTTGACTTCTAAGTGTTTTGTTTTCAAGCATTTGGCTTGATACATAAACACCACAAGTACTTAACAAATAAATTGCCATTGGTACTCAGAGCCTTCAGCTTTCTCATTCTTTCCCTTTTTCTTTCTTGCTTTATTTGTATTTACTTCCTTCAAGGTTTTCATGATTATGAAAGATTTCACAAAATGTCCTAGATGAAAACTTCAATTAAATAAAATCCAATGCAATTGAGCAATAATTAATCATACTAGCTTTCCAATACTTGTATGCACATGCTAAAATCTTCTTTAATGACCTTGTTTGTTTATGATCATGATGCTTTATTGCTTTTGAACTCACAAAAGTCAAGTTGGTAGTCATAATGCCATAGCAAGATGTTACAAATCAAAATTCAAGCTATGCTTATTCATACCACACATGCATACAGATAATATAAAGACAATCATGCAATTTAAGTGTTGGGAACAAATGAGAAGAAAAGGAACTCTACAACCTTGTAGTTCATCTCCATCATTGTTGTCCTTTTTCCTCTATTCTTCCTCTTTCCCTTGCCAAACTCAGAATGCTTGCTCATCCTCAAGCAACAATTAGAACAATGGCTCTGGGGCTAAGATGGATCATGAGTGTCTCACACAATGAAATGTTAGCAATACATGTGTTTCAAGCGAGCAAAATTAAAGATAACAATCAAGGCACAAGAGACAGAGACATTTTGATTGCATAGATAAGAAGGTGTGCACAATACATTGCATACAAGATAAGTGGCACACCAAACTTAGTGTGACACTTTCACTTGGAATTAATGCAAGTATCTTGTAAATATGGGAACCAAATTTTTGTTGCATAGCAACACCAAACTTAGAATGCAATCCTATGTCAATTTATTTGAATTAATACTAAATGAAAAAAAAAAAAGAAAAACTGTTATATGTCAAATACAATCACCAAGTGAAGAATCTATCATGAATAAGGATGTCTTGGTGAAGTATTAACAAGAACAGTTAAGCAGTAAATTAAATGAAAGCAAGTAAAGATAGAAAAATGACTAAAGCAAGTAGAATGAAAAAGTGTCAAATCAAAAGAGAAAATAAAACTGCAGAGGCATTATGATTATGCAGACAAGTAGTGTTGCTTGAATAAATTGCATAGAAAAATAAGTGGCACACCAAACATAGAATCTTGGTGTGTCACTTTTATTTTTGATTTGATGCAATCATCCAAAAAGATTGAAAACAATTTGTTGCAAGGCAACACCAAACTTAGAATGTAACCATATGCCAATTTATTAAATTTAAACAAAACAAAGAACGAAAATAAAGCAGATAAGAAACGTTACCTACGGTTGGGTTACCTCCCAACAAGTGCTCTTTTAGTGTCATTAGCTTGACATGTTGTTCTTCACTTTCTTCCTCTTCTTCCAGTTTGTTAAGAGGAATGACCTCAAGGGGGGAGAAGATTCAGCTATTGTCCCTTGTCTTGGCCTTTCCTCAGCAAGCTTCCTTTTGTAAATAGCTTGATTGAGCTTGCCTTGCTGGATTAGGGACAGAATTGGTGCTCTTGCTAGTTGCCTTCACTTCTTTGATTTCAAGACATGGTTGCTGTGTGATTATTGGAGTTTTGTATTCATCCAGAGCCTTTTGAATTGGTGGTTCTATGAACTCTTCCTTCATGTACTTCTCTGCTTCACTTGAGTGTAAACTCTCTGGAATGACTTCCTTACTTTCTTGCTCCTCCACTCTTTTCTTTGCACCCAACATTTGACTTAATAGCTTTTTCATTGAGGAGGTTTGTTGATCTTCCCAATATTTCTTCACCTCCTCTTCATATTTTTCAATCACAGATTCAATTGTTGAAAGTTTTTGGGTCAGGGAAGTTTGTGAGAGTTGTGAGTCTTCATGTTCCCTTGTAATCTCAAGTGCAATTTCATTTTCAACCACCTCATTCTTCATTGAAAGTTCACTTGATACAGTAGCCTCCTCATCTTGTTTTTCCTCCTTCTTCGTTGCACTCACCAACTGAGCTAGCTGCACTTCCATGTTTTTGAGGGAGTTTTCTTGTTCTTTCCAAACTTTCGTTGTCTTCTCATATCTTTTGAGCATGGACTTAAGCTTTGAGAACCTTGAGTGGTTCATGGAATTTTGTGTGGGTGGTGAGTTTTGAAAGGGGCTTTCTGTTGAAGCATGGTCAAGTGATGATATCTTTGGATGAATATCATATGGAGCATTAGAATTCCCTTCCAAGCCACCATTAGAATCATGACTTGCATCATTTTGTGGTGGAGGGAAATATCCCATATGGTTTTCTTGCTCATCTTGTGTCTCTGAAGCAAATCTCCATGAATTGGAGTGCTCAGAATGTGTATTCTCTTGGTGATATTCCCAGCCACCATTAGAGATTGGTGATGGTGGGTAATATCCCATAAAACATGTTTGATCATAAGATGAGTTGAACTCCATTTGAGTTTTGTAAAACACACAACCAAGAAAAATTGAAATTACTCATATCAGAGATGAGAATTTCTTAGTGAGGCAAAAACTCAAACACCTTGGTTTCACTTTGAAACAGAAAACAAAAACAAAGAAAATGCTTGATCTAGACTTCTCACCCACTTAATCATTGTTGATCTAAATCAATCCCCGGCAACGGCACCAAAAACTTGATAGGATTTTTTGGAAAACAAATTCCAAACACCCAAAACTCACCGGCAAGTATACCGGGTTGCATCAAGTAGTAAAACTCACTTAGAGTGAGGTCGATCCCACAGGGATTGATGGATCAAGCAAATTTAGTGGGTGATTAGTTTAGTCAAGCTAACATTGAGTGAATTGTGTGAAATGTAGCCAACAGAAAGTAAATTACAAGGAATTTAAAAGGTGCAGAAAGTAAAATTGCAAGTAACTTAAAGAACAAGAAAGTAAAATAGCTGAAACTTAAATTGCAAGAAATGTAAATTGCATTAAATGTAAAGGGGAGTGGGTGCTGGAAATTAAAGAAAGTAATAGATCAAGCAACTGGAAATTTAAATTGCAGGAAAGTGTAAATGTGCATGAAATTAAACCAAGCTAAATGTGAACGGAAATGTGAAATTGTAGAATACAGGAAAGGAAATTGCAGTAAAGTAAAAGTAGCAGAAGAATTAAATGGCTTGAAAGTAAATTGAGTTGGGTGCTGAGAATTAAAATTCAACAGGAAAGTGTAAATAGCAATCAAACAGAGAAGTAAGAGATGCAATAACATGCAACAGATCTAAACAGAAAAGGGAAATTGCTTGAAAAATTCAAAACAACAAGATATCTCAACTTAATTACAAATTTCAAAAAGACAAGTGAAGATCTCAGGGGATCAATGAGACTAGAAAAACAAGTCTAGATCTCAACCCCTTCTTTGATCCAGCAGAAGAATAATTACAGAAGAAAATAGAGAAGAAAACAGTAAAGACAATTTAGATCCAAATCACAATTCCTTCAAATTATGAAGCATGTAAATAAGAGAGAGATCTTAGATTAAGATTGAAACAGAATTCCTTCAATTCTCAATCCAAGATTCAAAAATAAAGAAAAGAAAACTAAAGAGAGAGAGCTCTCTAATGCTAATGCTCCCTAGTGGAGCCAACCCTCTATGTTCTCTAATGGATCTCCCCTTTTGAAAATGAGAGTGATGCCTTTATATAGGCTTTTTACAAAATAAAATGAAATTGAAATGAAAAACAAATTAAATGAAAATCCCAATTCTAGCTTGTTCTTGTGGCTTTGAGTGATGATGTGGGCTTTGCTTGCTTTGGATTTGAAGAGAGATGGGTTTGGTTGGCCTTGATTCAATTTGGTAAAGAATTGAATTTAATTAGAATTTTGGTTGAATTTTGGCCCATGGTCCACCTCCCAGGGGATGGCTTAGTTGGAAAACCAAACTGAGCGCCCAATGTTGCCTTCCTTGCTTAATTTGATGTGCGTCCCAGCCTTGGTCATGTTGCATTACGCTAGAGCTCAGTTGGAATTTTGGACTGAGCTCTATGTCTTGCCTTGGGTGTGTCAAGCATGCATCCTAGCTCATGGCCGTGTCAACTTGTGTGCATCACAGCATCCTTGGCGTGCCAAAAGTGTGGGGAATGGGGGAAGAGTAGTGCTCAGTTGGGAAAAACAACTGAGCTCCCCATTTGTAGTGCCTTGCTTTGGACTTCATGTTTCCAAGTTCGAACCTTGGTGGAAGCACTTTTGTGAGCCTTTTTCTTGCATTTTCATGAGTGGGAGCCCGATAAAGCTCAGTTGGGAAAGTGAACTGAGCGCTCTTTCCTTGCTTTCCTTGTTTTCCTTGTTTTCCTTGTGTCTCCCCCTTCGAGCCTTGGTGAAGCCACTTTGGTTTATTTTTACTTATTTTTGGTCCTTAAAGATGCCTTTCACTTGTGCCTCAATTTTATTCCAAATATGAACTATCATATATCGTTAGAAAGCTCTGAATGTCAGCTTTCCAACGCAATTGGAAGCACATCAATTGGACGTCTGTAGCTCAGGTTATGGCCCTTTGAAGGAGGCATGGTCATGCTGTAAACGCCCAAGTTTTAAGCGAAAATTCTTGCTTCCAAGCTAAGTTTCTTGTACGGCAAAGCTAAGTTCACTTAGTGAACTGAGCTTTGTGAGTGCTGATTGTGAAGCTTCCTTGATTTGGTCATGGGCCACGCTTTTAAAAGCGTGGCCTAAGGCTCCAAAATGTGCTCCAACTTCAAAGTGTGCCCCAAGGCTCTTTTTTTCTCTTTTTTAGCTTATTTTGTGCTTCTTTGCTTCTTTTTCTTCTTATTTCCTACCAAATTTATAAAATTAAAAAATCAAAGAAATATATCATTTAAGCATAAAAGCATGCAATATTTGAGCACAAATCATAAATTTCTTGTATGAAAAAGTATAGAAAAACATGACATGATGACATGTCATCACCGGTCACTTGGCCAGGCCGAGCCACTAGTTAAACCGGATGTGTAATGGACCCGGTAGAATCCGGTTTGATACAACGGGTTTTCATGAAACTCGGTGACCTAGTCCGGTTAATTTGACCCGGTCCGGTTTTTTTCTTTAGGCTTGAAATGGCATCGTTTCACGCTTCAGAACACACCCCACCTCTTCTCTTTTCCCTTTCAACGAAACCCTAATGCCCAAATGCAAAATCTGAGACTCTGAATGTAAGTGGAAGTGTGGAACGGTGGAACCCCCTCTCACCCAGCCAAGCTCTAGCCTCGTCTCTGTGGTCTGTGCTCTCTCCGTCTCACTCGCTGGCTCATGGCCTCACCTGGACCTCATCGCTCTCTCGTCTCTCCCCTCAACTCGACAGTCGTCAGTCTCAGTCTCTCACAGCCTCACTTCGTCGCTCTCTCAGTCTCTCATCTTGTCCCCTTACTTCGGTCACTGTCGCCGTCCCGTGCCCATGCGTTCGGTTCGTCGGCGGCAGAAGCAGACGAAACCAGTCAAGTAACAGCTGCTCCCTCGGGTGGTGATGGTCATCATCTTGTGTCGCGGCAGTCATGGTGTTGGAACCCGTTAATTAGGTGAGCTCCCTTCAAGTTTTCTACTCTGTTCCTTCACTAGAATTGATGTTGAATCTGGTGGTTATTACTGTTGTATTTGGTTTTAGAGTTGTTGAACTGGAGAGAATTAGAAACTTAGAATTGTTATTGAGTCTGGTTAATGTTGCTGTTATATTTGGTTTGAGTTGTTGAAATTGAAAAAATTTGAGTTACAAACTTAGAATTGTTATTGAATCTGGTTAATGTTGCTGTTGTATTTGGTTTTAGAGTTGGTGAACTTGAGAAAATTTGAGTTAGAAACTTAGAATTGTTATTGAATCTGGTTAATATTGCTGTTGTATTTGGTTTTAGAGTTGATGAACTTGAGAAAATTTGAATATTTTCTGGATAACAGAGTTGCTTGTTGGATAATGTTTTAGTTGAATACTTGAATTTTGTTGCTGGATGATAATGTTTGAAACTTTGAATTGAATACTTTGGTGGTTGTTGCTGTGTTGCTTAAAAACTCATTTAGGTAAATTTTTGGTTGCTGAAAATCTTTTATTTCTTTTGCTAGAATTTTAAAAATGTCTTCATCTCAAACACCATCAGAAACGCCACCATCTCAAGAACAAGCATCATCAGCAACTCCTTGGACTTGATTTACCGATTGTATTCTTCGTTCGTCCTTGTTGATTTAAATTGAGAACATATTTTGTACTAGAAACCACTTTATTATCTTTTTTAGATCATTAGTTATGTTTAAATATTGATATTAGATTATTAATGTTTGTAAAGACTTGTATTTTAAGTTTTAAGATATTATTTTAATTTTATTTATATAATTTTATATTTTTTTAATTATGACCGGATTAACCGAGTGAATCAGTGACCCACCGGTTGAGCCAATGACCTAGTGACCCGGTCATATGACCGGGTTGATTACCGGTTCGGTTCTGATAACTATGTGATTTAGTACTAATATAAGATTATTGACATTTCATACTTTTAAGTTAATTGTTATAAACTTTAAAACATATTAACTTAAAAGTAAAAAATATCAATAAAAAAATATCTTTATTTTGATTCAAATAAAATATCAAAAAACTAAAACAAATACGAATAGAAATCCAACCTTTATGTTTTAGTTCAAATTCTAAAAAATTTATATTTTTATAAACTTATGATTGTAAAATGGAGCATTAAACCATTTCTAAAAATTCATTAAAAATCATCATTTGACTTATTAGCATCGCAAAATATTATTATCGGGACTTTCGATGTTGAAAAAATTAGTATAGCCCTCTAAGGTGGCATAAAAGTTAAAATTTGAATTTTTTTTCAGAGTTAGAAGTAAGAGATAGTTATACAATATATAATGACCAACTATATTTATACAATATGTAATTTGAGAAATAACTAAAATACTGTGAAAATTAGTAAAGCTAATATTAGAAAATAAATAAATAAATAATAACTAAATAAAATGAAAGGTAATAAAAAATCTCAGTTTATAACCTTAGGATTTTAATGGTTGAAAAAGAGAAGAATTATATATCTCTAATTGATGGATGGTTCATATTGAAGAGACTCACCTATAAATTGAGTTTTTCTTTAATTCATTTCAATCAAGTCATCCAGATAGAATAACATAATATTTCTTTGAGTAGTTTTCTCCTATATATAATAGAGAGAAGTGTGTTCTTCTTTTGTCAAGAGAGAATGTTATTGTAGTCTCCTTGTGATAGAGAAAAGTTATAATTCTCAAAGAAAATTATTCAATTATTTCCATATTTTATACAAATTTCTAATTTTTCATCTCTATATTTTGATGTGTCATTTGTCTAGTACCTAACAGTGGTATCAGAGCAAAGGTTGCTGATTAATTTTTTTTTCTGCTGCGAGTTACCGTCTAAAAAAAATGGCAGCAAAGTATGAAATTCCAAAATTCAGTGGGTGTAATTTTTTCATATGGAAATTGAAGATAAGAGCCATTATGAGAAAAGACAATTGCGTGACAGCAATTAAAGGTAGACCCACTGGAATTACAGATGAAAAATGGAAGGAGATGGACAACAATGCTGTTGCAAACTTACACTTGGCATTAGCTGACTCAGTTTTATCAAGTGTAGCAGAGAAAAAGACAGCAAAAGAAATTTGGGATATTCTCACCAAATTATATGAAGTCAAGTCACTTCACAACAAGATATTCTTGAAGAGACGACTTTATACTCTTCGAATGAGTGAGTCCACATCGGCAACGGATCACATCAACAATCTAAATACGCTATTTTCCCAACTCTCATCGCTGGAATATACCATAGCGGAAAATGAACGTGCAGAGCTCTTACTTCAAAGTCTACCAGATTCATATGATCAACTTATCATTAACTTAACTAATAATGTTTTGACTGATTATCTTTCTTTTGATGACATGGCTGCTGTGGTTCTTGAAGAAGAATCTAGGCGCAAGAATAAGGAAGATAGATTAGAGAGCTCAATGGAGATCAATGCAGAGGCTTTGTTGATGACAAGAGGAAGATCAATGGAGCGTGGTTCCAGTGGGAGTCAAAGTAGACCAAAATCACAAAGTAAGAAGCATGTCAATGCTACAATTATGGTAAGAGAGGGCACTTCAAGAAAAATTGTTGGAATAAGAAGATTATAGAGAAGGTTCCAGAAGGATCAAGTTCTCAAGGATGTGTTGTGAGCACCTCTGATGATGGAGAAATCCTGTATGGCGAAGCAACAGTTGGTTCTAAAGGCAGTAAACAGCTCACTGATGTTTGGGTTGTTGATTCAGGAGCAACATGGCACATGACTCCTCATCGTGATTGGTTTTGTACATATGAACCTGTCTTGGAAGGATCAGTGTTTATGGAAAACGATCATGCCTTCGAAATTATTGGAATGGGTACTGTCAAAATAAAAATGTTTGATGGTTCTATTCATTCACTTCAAGGGGTAAGACACGTGAAAGACTTGAAGAAGAATTTGTTGTCGATTGGGCAATTGGATGAACTTGGTTGTAAGACCCATATTGAAGGTGGGATCTTAAAAGTTGTTAAAGGAGCTCTTGTGGTAATAAAAGCAGAAAAGATTGCAGTAAATCTATACATGCTTGTGGGAGATACTTTGCAAGAGGTAGAGGCATCAGTTGCTTCAGCAAGCTAAGAAGAAATGACGATGATATGGCATTACAAACTAGGCCACATGTCAGAACGAGGCTTGAAGATTCTTGTAGAACGTAATCTCATTCCTGGGCTCAAATCGGTAAACTTACCATTTTGTAAGCACTGCGTTACAAGCAAACAACATAGATTGATGTTTGGTAGATCAACTGCTCGGAGCAAGCACATATTGGAGTTGATTCATTCTAATGTGTGGGAATCGCCGGAGATGTCCCTAGGAGGAGCAAAATATCTTGTATCATTGATGATTACTCTAGGAGGCTATGGGTGTACCTGATTAAGAAGAAGTCAGACATGTTTGCGATGTTCAAAGAGTTCAAAGCAAAGTTAGAACTTGAATCTGGAAAGAAGATCAAGTGTTTAAGGACATATAATGGAGGAGAATATGCCGATGGTGATTTTCTAACATTTTGCAAGCAAGCAAGTATCCAACAGCAATTCACAGTTGCATATACGCCTCAGCAAAATGGTGTAGCAGAGCGAATGAATAGGACTCTCCTAAAAAGAGCACGAGTTATGTTGCAAACTGCAGGTTTAGCCAAGTCTTTTTGGGCAGAAGCTGTTAAAACCGCCTGTTATGTCATAAATCGGTCACCATCAACTGCAATTGGGTTGAAGACACCAATGGAGATGTGGCAAGGTGAGCCACCTAATTATTCTTCTTTACATATATTTGGTTGTCCTGTGTACGTGATGTACAATTCCCAGGAAAGAACAAAGTTAGACCCAAAGTCTAGAAAATGTATATTATTGGGTTATCCTGACAGAGTTAAGGGGTATCGCCTGTGGGATCCCACTGCCCGCAAGGTAGTTGTCAGTAGAGATGTGATATTTGCAGAAGATGAATTGCAAAAATAATAAGAAAATGACAGCACTATTAAAGATATAACCACTGTTCAAATAGATGAAAAATGCAGAGAAGGTGATCTTTCTGAAGCAGAACCACAGCACGAAGAACAAGAAACAGAGGCTAATGACATAGAAGTTCGTCGATCCACTTGACAAAGAAGAACACCATCATGGCACTCAAATTATGTTTTGACAAACCATGATGTATATTGTCTTTTGACAGAAGATGGAGAGCCAACAACTTTTATGGAGGCTATTGATAAACTATTATTTTATAGTTTATATTGTGCTTAATTATGTGGTATTATCAAACCTTTACCCACTTATTCATATGATTAGCATGCATTTATAATTCCTTCCTGAAATTACTTCATGGTTGAATAGCTGCTTCCTAGAGACTTTTAATTTTGTATTTTAATTCTCCTTTATTCCATTCAATGCCGTGATCCGTGTGTCAAGTGTTTCAGGTTTTATAGGGCATGAATGACTTGGAGATTGGAAAAGAAGCTTGAAAAATGGAAGGAACACAAGAAATTGAGGAGATGACCAGCGAGAAGTGACGCGGACGCATGGCTCACGCGACCGCGCGACATAAAGAAAATTGCAGTGACGCGGACGCGTGGCTCACGCGACCGCGCGGATTGTAAACTATACAAGTGACGCGAATGTGTGGACGACGCACACGCGTGGCAAGGCAAAACGCTGGATGACGCGAACGCGTGAATGACGCGATCGCGTGACATGCGCGATCTGCAGAATTTGCAGAATTCACTGGGGGCAATTTTGGGCCCTATTTTGACCCAATTTTCTGCCCAGAAAAGCAGAATAGAGCCAGGGAACATGCAAAGACAAAATACAACATTCATTCCGCATAATTTTAGTTTTAGATCTGATTTTACTCCTCCTCTAGGTTTTTTCTCTACACATTCATAGTTATTAGGATTTTGATTTTTATTGCTTTTTGGATTGGGATATTGAGAAGAGTTATTACTTCCGTCAAGACTTCGTCATTCTAGTTTGTTTCCTTACTTGTCACTTACTCTTCCATATCCTTCATTTACTCAGAATTATTATTGGATTATTTTGAGAATTTATTAATACAAGAACTATTTTTATTTTTAATTGATCCTTTTGATTATTATTTATCATGTCTTTCAATATTTCTCTTTCTTACTTCGTGGATTTTCCAATCATAATGAGTGAGTAGTTCCATAACTTGATTGGGAGTTGATTGAAAGGAGGACCTTGAGTTGGATGCTCAAGAGTAAAATTATAGTTGGGTTTCGCGTTGGGTCGCCCTCTAATCACTGACACTAGTCCTTCCCAAGGGAGAGGATTAGAACTGGTGAATAGAAACTGACTTCCAACTTGCTTAACTTTCCTTTATCTGGTAAAGGATAACTGAGCAGGCAACCTTTAATTATCACTTTTATCTTGGGAGAACTCCATCAAGGATAGGGCTTCCAACTAATCTACTCCCGGTCATGGTTTTTATTTAAATTACATAAATTCTCTGATTTAATTTCCTGTTTAACAACTCAACCATTTTTAGAAAACATCTGATTAATAAAATAGCACATCTTTCTGCAACTCGTTGGGAGACGACCTGGGATTCATACTCCCAGTATTTTAATTTTAATTTTGTGACAACCCTTCTAAATTGATAAGTGGATTTTTGGTTGGTTAAGAACTGTACTTGCAGCGTATCTCTTATAACAATTTCTTAACTCGTCAATTTCCGCCACATCAATTTTTGGCGCCGTTACCGGGGAGTTGCAATAGAGTGCTAAGTTATTGATTGAAATTTATTTATTTGCATTTTATTTTATTTTGCTACTATGAGCTGCATGTTTCTTTCATTAAATGACGCGTTCACTTCCTGATCCAAAGTTGCCAGTATTTGATCCTGAGATTGAAAGAACTATTTCACGTATAAGGCAAGCTCGGCGTCCGTTAGTCCTCTCTGAGGGCGGATCTGAAACGTCACTTGAGGAAGAAACAAGCCCCCGTTCTACTGATTCGGTTGATTCACGTGCAGGTGACATGGCAGCACCTAGGAGAGTTACTATCCAGGAGGCTGGAGGGTTCACAATGCAACCGTTTCAAGCGCATCACCCAGCAGTGGCTACAGATTTTGAAATAAAGACTGCACTGCTCAACTTGATGCCTAAGTTTCATGGCTTACCTGCTCAAGAGCCTATCAAGCACCTGAGGGATTTCAAAGCAGCCTGTTCTACTGTCAGGCGCGATGGTGCAGATGAAACTTCTATTTTGTTAAAAGCTTTCCCATTCTCTCTTGAGGGAAAGGCGAGAGAGTGGTACTACACTCAACCCGCAGCAACTATTTCTGACTGGGATACGCTTAGAAGAGAATTTTTGGAAAAATTCTTTCCAGCTGAAGTTACTGACAAACTGAGGAAAGACATTTTCATGATTGTTCAGGACGAATCCGAGACTCTCTACGAATACTGGGAGCACTTCAACAACCTTCTGGAAGCATGTCCCCACCATATGATTGACAAGATAGTATTGCTCGGCTATGTCACACAGGGCATGAGGCCCCAAGATAACACCACATTGGAAAGTGCTAGCAATGGGTCTATGAAAAAGTACAAGACCACTGATGAGGCATGGCAATTGATCAGCGACTTGGCTGAATCTACTAGGAATCACATGCAGTAACAGGGCCGGTCAAAAGCTGTTGCGGAGGTATCTTCTAGCAAGGAAACTACTGCTCTGACTCAGAGTATATGTGAAATGACCAACTTACTGAAGAAGATGCAGTTTAGTCAACAACAAGCATAGTAAAGCCAACAGTTAGTCCCACAGAGAGTGTGTGGGATCTGTGCTGATTACAGCCATTATACTGATGAATGTCCGCAACTCCAGCAGGAAGATAACACTGTGGCAGCCACTCATAACTTCTTTGACCGCCCCAACCAATGGTACAATCAAGGTGGCAGTTACAACCATGGATGGCAGGACAATTCTAACCAAGGTTGGAGAGACAATTCTAACCAGAATTGGAGGGATAACAATAACAGAAGAGGCAGAGACAATCAAGGATATCAGAGGTGGAATAATAACAACAGGCAGTAGAACCAGAACCAACCCTACAAAGCACCTCACCTGAGGTAGTCCCAAGGACCACAGCACAACCAACAACAAGTTCCACAGATCACTCAATCTAATTCCTCTCCGAGTGAAGAGACGCTTCAATCCATTGCGCAAGGACAAAAGAACATGGAAAGTTCAGTTAATGGCCTAGCATCCGCTATACAAGCTCTCATCTCTCAGCTGGCATCACCCAATACTTCAATTACGCAACATGCAAGCTCCAGTGGAATTCCTTCTCAACCCTTACCCAATCCAAAGGGTGGCATCAATGCCATCACCCTAAGGTCTGGAACCACACTGCAAGAGAGGAATTAGGAGGAGCCAATCCCATCAGAACATGCCTCAGCTGAAGAGGTGGTAGAAGTAGAGGATGCTGAAGAGGAAGAGGAGATACAAGACATGGGTGAAGAAGTAGAAGCTCAACCACAGAAAGAAGCACTAAAGGAGGCAGACCCTACAGAAAACGCCCTCCCTATTCCATTTCCACAAATTGCAAGGAAGCCAAGGAAGCAGATGGAACTTGATCCCAAAATGGTAGAAATATTCAAAAAGGTTGAGGTAACTGTTCCCTTTTTTTATGTTATTCAGCAGGTACCTAAATACGCAAAGTTTCTAAAAGATTTATGTATACATAAAGACAAAATTAATGAATTAGAAACTATTCCTTTAGGTAGTTCTATATCTGCTCTAATGGGAGGTATACCTGAAAAGTGTAGTGATCCAGGTCCATGTATGGTTAATTGTACTATTGGTGGTGTGATATTTTCTGACTGCATGTGTGATCTAGGAGCATGTGTTAGTATAATGCCTTTGTCTATATATGATACTTTGAGGCTCCCTCCCTTAAAAAGGTCGGCAGCTCGTTTTGTGTTAGCAGATAAAAGCATTATTACAGTGGTTGGAGTTGCTGAAGATGTATTAATGAGCATTAAGGGACTCACATTTCCCATTGACTTCTATATTCTAGAAATGCCCCCCAATGACTTAGGAAGGCCATCATCAATCCTGCTTGGAAGACCATTCCTGAAGACTTCAAAGTTCAAGCTGGACGTATTTTCCGGAACTTATTCCTTTGAAATAGATGGTAGAATAGTGAAATTCAGTTTAAATGGAGCTATGAAGCACCCTCCGGATGACCTTTCTATCTCCCAGTGTGACATCATAGATGAAACCATGGCTGAAGTTCACCAGGAGGAATTAGAAGAGAAATACACAGGACAAGGTCCAAGTGTGGGGACACTTTTGCAGGACAATGAGGGCACTTTGCCATTATAACCAGCCCCAGATAATCCAGAGCCTGACCATGAGCAGAAATTGAAATTAAAACCCCTCCCTCCACACCTCAAGTATGCTTACCTTGAGGACAAGCAGAAGTTTTCAGTTATCATTGCAAGGGAACTCACTTCCCAACAAGAAGAAAAGCTACTCAATGTGCTGAGGAAACGCAAGAAAGCAATTGGATGGAGCCTGGCGGATATAGTAGGCATCAGCCCTCAAGTTTGTGAGGACAGAATATTCCTAGAAGAGGGAGAAAAGCCCGTCTATCAACCTCAGAGAAGACTGAATCCCACCATCTTAGAAGTTGTCAAGAAAGAAGTGACCAGGCTACTTGAAGCAGATATCATTTACCCCATCTCAGATAGCGAATGGGTCAGTCCAGTACAAGTGGTGCCCAAGAAGTCCGGAATCACAACAGTAAGAAATGAGCGTGGAGAGCTTCTGACAACTAGAGTGCAGAATTCATGGAGAGTTTGCATTGACTATAGGCGTCTTAACCAAGCCACTCGCAAGGATCATTACCCCTTGCCATTCATTGATCAGATGCTTGATCGCTTGTCAGGTAAATCCCATTATTGCTTTTTAGATGGTTATACAGGCTATTTTCAAATCCATATAGCTCCTGAAGATCAGGAAAATACTACTTTTACCTGTCCTTTTGGCACCTATGCTTATAAGAGAATGCCCTTTGGCTTGTGCAATGCACCAGCTACTTTCCAAAGGTGCATGATGAGTCTTTTCTCTGACCTTATTGAGGACTGTATGGAGGTTTTTATGGATGATTTTAGCACTTATGGTGATTCATTTAGCCTTTGTTTGGATAGTTTATCTAGAGTATTAGATAGATGTGTCCGTACAAACCTTGTATTGAATTTTAAAAAATGTCACTTTATGGTTAAACAAGGGATTGTACTAGGACATGTTGTGTCTAATACTGGCATTTCTGTGGATCCAGCAAAGGTGGATGTTATTTCTAGTTTGCCTTACCCCTCCTCTGTGAGGGAAGTCCGTTCGTTCCTTGGCCATGCAGGTTTTTACCGGAGATTCATTAAGGACTTTAGTAAGGTAGCACTTCCCTTATCCAGACTACTGCAGAAAGCTATTGAGTTCGAGTTCAGTGAGGATTGCAAACAAGCATTTGATAAGCTGAAGACTGCCCTGACTCAAGCTCCAATTGTGAGAGGACCTAACTGGAGCCAGCCATTTGAAATCATGTGTGATGCTTCCAACCATGCAGTAGGAGCAACGCTGGCTCAGCGTGAAGGTAAGGATCCTTTTGTAATTGCTTATGCGTCTAAGACTTTAGACACAGCTCAGTCTAATTACACTACTACTGAGAAAGAACTTCTTGCTATTGTTTTTGCTCTGGATAAATTCTGAACCTATTTACTTGGTACTAAAGTAGTAGCGTACTCAGACCATGCAGCTCTGAAGTATTTATTAGCTAAAAAGGAGTCCAAACCAAGGCTTATATATTGGATACTGCTACTACAAGAATTTGATTTAGAAATTAAGGATAGGAGTGGTAACCAAAATCTAGTGGCAGACCACTTGAGTCGCCTTGAGCACATTAAGGATACCGCCACTCCTATAAATGATAATTTCCCATTTGATGACTTACAAGCAGTATCTGAAGTAATCCCTTGGTATGCACCTTTAGCTAATTATCTAGTTAGCCGCACCTTTCCTCCAAACTTTACTAAGCATCAAAGAGACAAGCTGAAATGCGAGTCCAAATATTATATATGGGATGACCCATATTTATGGAGATGTGGCGTTGACCAGGTAATTAGGCGGTGTGTACCTCAATCAGAATTCCAGTCCATTTTAGAGGCATGTCACTCATCTGAGAGTGGAGGACATTTTGGCCCTCAAAGAACAGCTAGAAAAATTTTAGACTGTGGATTTTGGTGGCTTACCCTTTTTAAAGACGCTGCTGAATTTTGTAAATCTTGTTCCCCGTGCCAAAGGTTTGGTAATATATCCAAGAGGGATGAGATGCCTCAACAAACTATGCTTTTCTGTGAAATCTTTGATATTTGGGGCATTGACTTCATGGATCCATTTCCAAATTCTAATGGTTATTTTTATATATTGTTAGCTGTAGATTACGTTTCTAAATGGGTGGAAGCAATTTCTACCCACACTGATGATGTTAACACTGTTATTTCCTTTGTTAGAAACCACATTATTTGTCGCTTTGGATCACCACGAGCAATCGTGAGCGATCAAGGCTCCCATTTCTGTAACAGGAGACTAACAGGATTACTGAAGAAGCATGGGATAGTTCATAAAGTGGCAACAGCCTACCATCCCCAGACTAATGGGCAAGCTGAGGTGTCTAATAGAGAGATAAAGAGTATACTGCAGAAGATAGTCAAACCTAATAGGAGAGACTGGAGCACCAGGCTACAAGATGCACTCTGGGCATACAGAACTGCATACAAGACACCCATTGGGATAAGTCCCTTCCACTTAGTTTATGGAAAGGCCTGTCATCTCCCAGTAGAGGTAGAGCACAAAGCCTTTTGGGTAGTAAAAGAGTGCAATATGGAATTTGAGAAGGCCGGAACTGAGAGAAAGTTGCAACTGTAAGAATTAGAGAGCCTATGCCTAGAAGCTTATGAGAACTCAAGACTGTACAAGGAAAAGATGAAGACTGTGCATGATGAGCACATCAAGAGGAGAGAGTTCTAACCTGGGGACTTTGTCCTCCTTTACAACTCTAGACTGAGACTCATGCCAGGCAAGTTGAGATCAAGGTGGGAAGGTCCATATAGAGTAGAGAAGGCTGAGCCATACGGAGTTTTCCACCTAAGTCATCCTTCAAGCTCTAAATTCATCAAAGTCAATGGACATCGCCTAAAGCTATATCATGGTGCGAAGGCGACAAAAACCAGGGAGCTAGAAATCTTCCTCTTGGAGGATCCACCCACAGCAGAAGACTGAGCTAGTGGAGCGTCCAACTTAAGGACGTTAAAGCAAAGTGCTGGGTGGGAGACAACCCACCATGGTATGATCGTTCCTTTCTTTCTTCTTGGTTTTATTTTTCAATAACTCTTCTCATTATTAGCACATCTAGTTCGCATTTTCATTTGCACATTTGCATATAAAAAAAAAAGGGAAACACGCGACGCGACAGCGTCGCCGACGTGTCTGCGTCGTATGTGAGTAAGGAAGAAAAAGCAATCGAACAGAAAGTCACGCGAGAGTGTGGCTAGAGGCGTGCCTGTGGCACAAATCACCCTATGCGACCGCATCGCTGAGGCGTCTGCGTCATTTGGGAAACATGCCTTCCACGCATCCGCGTCACCCACGCGGACGCGTGACCTGAAAATCAACGTAAGAAAGGGTGCATGGCCGAAAGTTGTGCTAGAGTGGTGATGGATTGGTACTAGGCGCACAGGCCTTACCACGCGAACGCGTGCTCCACGCGTCCGCGTCATATTCCAACATTGGCCACCCACGCGACCGCGTCAACCACGCGATCGCGTCACCCAAAAATTTGGCAAAACAAGGTTTCGAACAGAGAGTTGTGCGAGCGTGAGGCTGCCCTCGCGTCAGTAGCACAAAACGAGTCACGCGTCCGCGTGACCGACGTGACCGCGTCGATTCATATGAGCACAATATGCGTGAACGCGTCTTTCACGCGTCTACATCGCTTGTGCAGCACAGCTTAACCTAATCTACCAAAATATCTTATCTTTCTCTTCCCCAAATCCTACTTTTTCTTTTCCCTCCTTATGTCTTCCTTCTTCCTTCTTCCTTATTTCTCACTCTCTACTTTTTCTCTCTCTCACCACCATTATCAAGGTTTTTTTTTCTTCTTCCCTCCTTACTTTTCTATTCTCCTTCTTTTTATGTTATCTTTTTCTTTTCTTTTTCCTTACATTATCCATGTTTTCTTTTTCTTTATTTTTCTTTTAATTGGTGTTGGAAATTTATTTGGGTCACTATTCTTTCCTATGATTTGCTTGTGAATTATTTAGGAACTGTTTGACAATTATAAATTACTTTTTAAAAGGGTTGCTTGCATGTTCAATTTATTATTTTCATTAGCTTATTTATCATGCATGCTATGTGTTTGTGAAAACGCCCGTATGGCATTGTGCACTATTTTTATATTTCTTTTATCATACTACTCTAAATGCTTGCTTTTCACAAAACCCTTTTTTATATTTTATTAATTTAATATAATTGTTGTTACAAAATGATTATTAGTTTGAAAGGCTTGGTAATCTAACATGGACGTTGAATGCTTGATCTATGCTACTCATGCCTTTGCCTGCATGCCAATAAACACCTTGCATTTAATTGTCATCATATGCACTTGCTATTTTCCGTTGATGATTTTTCACATGTAGTCATGACCATGTGTTACCTTCATTCATCTTTTAATGTGCATTAATTACCACCTTTCCCATTCTCTTCCTTGCTCTATCCCTTGACATTTTAACATACTTTCTCTTTTCTCTCTTTTAGGATGGCCACCAAGAAAGGCAAGGAGAAAGCTACTCCCAAACCACCAGCAAGAAAAGGAACAAAAAGAGCATTAGTGGTAGAGCCATCTTCAACTGCAGTAAAGCTCTCAACAAAAAGAATTAAGAGGATTATAAAGGTTGATGAAAAAGAGAAAGCTTTTTCAGCAAAAGACACTGCGCGATTTACCAATCGCTACTGTGAGCATATGTTCCCCATCCTGGCAGCAAGGAGTTACAACAACGAATACCTTCTTATCCTCCCGACCCATATTGCTGAATTTGTTGAGCCGCAAATTGCGCGAAGACAATGGGGTTTCCTACAGAGACAGCCACGGCAGGTTAATCTTTCTTGGGTAGTCGAGTTCTACTCTAATTTCCACCTGCCAACCCTGCAGTCTGTCTATGTCCGTCAGAAGCAAGTCTCCATTACAGAAGAGGCCATTCAACGAGCTTTAGATCTTCCCCCTACTCTAAAAAGACTGGACACATTTCAAGAAGCCGCACTCAAGCGCCAGATGTACCAATTTGAATGGGACGCTGTTCTCAGAGTTATCGCACTACCTGACAGCAGATGGATTTATGGATACCATCGTTCCCGTCCTAAGGGAATATCGGCTTCCGCACTAACCTTGGAGGCTCGCGTATGGGCACAGATTATGTCCCATTACGTCTTTCCAAGCACTCACGAGTCCTCCTTCACTGCAGACATGGGCGTTCTACTATGGTGCATCCTTACAGATCAGCCTCTGAACCTACCAAGGCACATCCGGAATGCTATGGGACACGTACAAATTGCGGTTAATTTACCTTTTCCCATTCTGGTCTCAGATCTTGTCTTAGCAGCCGGAGTCTCCTACAGAGCTGGGGACACCAAAGCCATGCTCCCACGGGATGATCAGTACGTCCCTAACGGGAAATATATCAGATGTCCAGTAGCCACTACAAGCCAGCCTACTGAACCGGCTGAAGACATTCCTCCTTCAACACCACAAGCACCTACAACCAATTAACTGCTCCATCAGATACTTGAAAGGTTGGATCGGCAGGAACACAAAGCAAAGCTAAGAGAGCGCCGAAACAAGCACCGATTCATATACCTCAAGGAGCTACTTAAGGGAAAATACAGAGACTCAGACACCCTGGACTCCACTTCCTTTACCAGCACAGGGAGCCATGATGGTCTCGACTGTGGAGATACTGCTACCAGCCCACCCTTGTTCCTGACAGATGGCACCGAGGACGGTAATTTCTCTTCCCTAACACCAATAAAATAGGATATTTAATCAGTTTTTCTTTTGTAGAATAGGATAAATTGCACAGTAATAGGTTAGTTGCATGCATGTTCTACTTGATTGAAAAAATAATAAGTTTCTTCTAAGACACTATTTTTAGAACAAAATTTCACTAATTTTAATCAAAACTTTTGTGTTAAATTTGCTTGAAGTTATATTTGGAACATGGTTTTTGAGCCTTTATACATGGTTACATTATTTAACCATAATTATTTTATTCTTGTGTGTTTACTTCTCTATGATTGTAATCTATATTTTGTTTCATCCTATATGTCCAATGTTTAATATATTTATGTGCTTGCATATGATTGAGGCCATTATTTGTTTAGCTCACTTACCCAAATTAAGCCTACCCCTTAAGTTACCTTTGTTAGCCACTTTGAGCCTTTAAATCCCATTTGTTCTGCATTCTACCACATCACTAGCCTTAAGCGGAAAAACAATTATATATCCCAATTGAATCTTTGGTTAGCTTAAGATAGAATTATGTGTTAATTAAGTATGGGAAAATTGTGGGAACAAAAGATAATAAGGGAATGTGTCATGATAATATAATGGGAATTTGGGTGCCTACTCATGTAAAACTATAAAATTTAAAAATCTATGTGCATTGATAAGCTGTGTTTATATATAAAAAAATCCAAAAATATTCAATAATTAAATAAGGGGACAAAATTACCCCAATGCTAAGTTAAATTTCAAGGATTAATGCATATATGATAAAATTGAAATAAAAGTTGATACATGAGTAAGGAATGTGAAAGGAAAATTTTGGGTAGCTAGGTGTGAAATTTAAGCTATAAAGAATATATATGTGTGTTAGGCGAAAGCTTGGGTTAATTAAAGATTCAATTTATGAGCTTACTTAGCCATATATATATACCTTCACCCTTACCTTGGCCCCATTACAACCTTGAAAAGACCTCATGATGTTTGCATTGGTATATTAAATGTTGTTGATTGGTTAGGAGAAGAACAAAAAAAATTAGAAATCATGATTAGAGAAGGATAGAGTGATTATCCTATACACTAGAGAGATTAGAGCATACATACATCATCAGTGAGGGTTCAATGCTTAAAATTCTATGTTCCCTGCTTTCATGAGCTGCCTTCTTGCATTTTTATCTGTTCTTAATGTATAAGAATTGAATTAGTGAAATTTGATTTGTGATTGTCTTGAAGAGCTTATTTACTTTTGACCAAGTGGACAAGAATCATATAGTTGCATTCACATATATAGGTTGCATTGCATTGCATGAGTTTTACATGTTCCTACTCATTTATTTTATCTCCTTCAACTAAGCATGAGGACATGCTAATGACTAAGTGTGGGGAGGTTGATAAACCATTATTTTATGGTTTATATTGTGCTTAATTGTGTGGTTTTATCAAACCTTTACCCACTTATTCATATGATTAGCATGCATTTATAATTCCTTCCCGAAATTACTTCATGGTTAAATAGCTGCTTCCTAGAGACTTTTAATTTTATATTTTAATTCTCCTTTATTCCATTCGATGCCGTGATCCGTGTGTCAAGTGTTTCAGGTTTTATAGGGCATGAATGACTTGGAGATTGGAAAGGAAGCTTGCAAAAATATAAGAAACACAAGAAATTGAGGAGATGACCAGCGAGAAGTGACGCGGACGCATGGCTCACGCGACCGCGCGACATAGAGGAAATTGCAGTGACGCGGACGCATGGCTCACGCGACCACACGGATTGGAAACTGCACAAGTGATGCGAATGCGTGGACGACGTGCACACGTGGCAAGGCAAAACGCTGGATGACGCGAACGCGTGAATGACGCAATCGCGTGACATGCGCGATCTGCAGAATCTGCAGAATTCGCTGGGGGCAATTTTGGGCCCTGTTTTGACCCAGTTTTCAGCCCAGAAAAGCAGATTAGAGCCAGGGAACATGCAGCGACAGAATACAACATTCATTCCGCATAATTTTAGTTTTAGATCTGATTTTACTCCTCCTCTAGGTTTTCTCTCTACACATTCATAGTTCTTAGGATTTTGATTTTTATTACTTTTTGGACTGGAATATTGAGAAGAGTTATTACTTCCGTCAAGACTTCGTCATTCTAGTTTGTTTCCTTACTTGTCACTTACTCTTCCATATCCTTCATTTACTCAGATTTATTATTGGATTATTTTTAGAATTTATTAATACAAGAACTATTTTTATTTTTAATTAATCCTTTTGATTATTATTTATCATGTCTTTCAATATTTCTCTTTCTTACTTCGTGGATTTTACAATCATAATGAGCGAGTAGTTCCATAACTTGATTGGGAGTTGATTGAAAGGAAGACCTTGAGTTGGATGCTCAAGAGTAAAATTATAGTTGGGTTTCGCATTGGGTCGCCCTCTAATCACTAACACTAGTCCTTCCCAAGGGAGAGGATTAGAACTGGTGAATAGAAACTGACTTCCAACTTGCTTAACTTTCCTTTATCTGGTAAAGGATAACTGAGCAGGCAACCTTTAATTATCACTTTTATCTTGGGAGAACTCCATCAAGGATAGGGCTTCCAACTAATCTACTCCCGGTCAAGGTTTTTATTTAAATTACATAAATTTTCTGATTTAATTTCCTGTTTAACAACTCAACCATTTTTAGAAAACATCTGATTAATAAAATAGCACATCTTTCTGCAACTCGTTGGGAGACGACCTGGGATTCATACTCCCAGTATTTTAATTTTAATTTTGTGACAACCCTTCTAATTTGATAAGTGAATTTTTGGTTGGTTAAGAACTGTACTTGCAACGTATATCTTATAACAATTTCGTAACTCGCCAATTTCCGCCACGTCAGCTATGCGCAATCTAGACGCTTCTATGTGGATGACAGCAATGCAAGAAGAAATTGAGGCATTAAATAGAAACCATACCTAGAAACTTGTTGAACTTCCAGCAGGTCGGAAAGCCATTGGTAACAAATGGATTTACAAGATCAAACGAGATAGTAATGATCAGGTGGAACGATATCGTGCAATATTGGTTGTCAAGGGATATGCTCAGAGAGAAGGTATTGACTTCAATGAAATATTTTCTCCAGTGGTGAGACTAACTACTATTAGAGTAGTTTTGGCTATGTGTGCTGCATTTGATTTACATTTAGAGCAATTAGATGTAAAGACTGCTTTTCTTCATGGAGAACTTGAAGAAGAGATATATATGCTCCAACCAGAAGGTTTTGAAGAACAAGGAAAAGAAAACTTCGTTTACAGGTTAACTAAATCTCTGTACAGTCTAAAGTAGGTGCCAAGGTGTTGGTACAAGAGATTTGATTCTTTCATTATTAGCCTTGGATACAACAGACTTAGCTCAGATCATTGTACCTATTACAAGAGGTCTGGTAATAATGATTTCATCATTCTGCTGTTGTATGTGGATGACATGTTGGTGGTAGGTCCCAACAAAGATCAAATCCAAGAATTGAAGGCACAGTTAGCTTGGGAGTTTGATATGAAAGACTTGGGACCAGCAAACAAGATTTTAGGGATGCAAATTCACTAAGACAAAAAAGATAGGAAGATTTGGCTATCGCAAAAGAATTAGTTGAAGAAGATCTTGTAACGCTTCAACATGCAAGAATGTAAGCCAATTTCAACCCCACTTGGTATGAATTTTAAATTATCCTCAAGTATGTGCCCTAGTAGTGAAGCAGAGAGGATGGGAATATCTCGAGTGCCGTATGCATCAGCAGTGGAAAGCCTTATGTATGCCATGATCTGTACAAGGCCAGATATTGCTCAAGCAGTTGCAGTGGCAAGTCGATTTATGGCAGATCCGGGTAAAGAGCATTGGAATGTTGTTAAGAGGATCTTGAGATACATCAAAGGGACCTCGAATGTTGCATTATGTTTTGGAGGATCGGAATTCATTGTCAATGGATATGTTGACTTAGACTTTTGCAGGTGATCTTGATAAACGAAAATCTACTACAGGCTATGTGTTTACACTTGCAAGAGGAGCTGTGAGCTGGCTATCTAAATTACAGACTGTTGTAGCTTTATCTACTACAGAAGCTGAATATATGGCAGCTACACAAGTATGCAAGAAAGTTATTTGGATCCAAAGGTTGATAGAAGAACTCGGGCACAAACAGCAGAAGATTTCTGTGTATTGTGACAGTCAGAGTGCCTTGCACATTGCAAGGAATCCTGCCTTTCATTCAAGAATAAAACACATTGGAGTACAATATCACTTTGTTTGGGAAGTAGTAGAAGAAGGAAGTGTTGATATGCAGAAGATTCACACTAAAGATAACCTAGCAGATGCCATGACAAAACCAATCAACACAGAAAAGTTTGAATGGTGTAGATCTTCATACGGCCTATGGAATACATGAGCAACATAAATTTTGAAAATTTATCAAAATTAGCTTTAAGTGGGAGATTGTGAAAATTAGTAAAGCTAATTTTAGAAAATAAATAAATAAATAATAACTAAATAAAATGAAAGGTAATAAACAATCTTAGTTTATAACCTTAGGATTTTAATGGTTGAAAAAGAGAAGAATTATATACCTCTAAATGATGGATGGTTCATATTGAAGAGACTAACCTATAAATTGAGTTTTTCTTTAATTTATTTCAATCAAGTCATCCAGATAGAATAACATAATATTTCTTTGAGTAGTTTTCTCCTATATATAATAGAGAGAAGTGTGTTCTCCTTTTGTCAAGAGAGAATGTTATTGTAGTCTCCTTATGATAGAGAGAAGTTGTAATTCTCAAAGAAAGTTATTCAATTGTTTTCATATTTTATACAAATTTCTAATTTTTTATCTCTATATTTTGCTGTGTCATTTGTCTGGTACCTAACAAATACTATATCAATTAAATTATTATTTAATCTGTGAAATGAAGTGTAGAACTTATTATTGCTTTGATGACATTACTTCTAATTTAAATTTGAATTTTTTAGAGCATAAAATCATCAAAGCATAAGTTTTTTTCTTAATTTTACAAATTAAATGATTATTTAATTGATATAATATTTTAATTATTTTTTAAATTACATATTGTATAAATATAGTTGGTCATTATATAATATATATTATATAACTATCTGTTATTTTTTACTCTGAAAAATTTAAGTTTTAACTCTTATGTCATCTTGGAGGGCTATACTTTATATTAATATTGTAACATCAAAAGTCCCGGTAATAATTTTTTAGACGCTAATTGATGAGCGGATAATTTATACGCTTTTTGGCATTGGTTTTACATAGTTTTCAGTATGATTTAGTTAGTTTTTAGTATATTTTTATTAGTTTTTAAATAAAAATCACATTTCTGGACTTTACTATGAGTTTGTGTGTTTTTCTGTGATTTCAGGTAATTTCTGGCTGAAATTGAGGGACTTGAGCAAAAATCACATTCAGAGGTTGAAGAAGGACTGTAGATGATGTTGGATTCTGACCTCCCTGCACTCAAAGTGGATTTTCTAGAGCTACTCAACTCCAAATGACGCGCTCTCAATTGCGTTGGAAAGTAGACATCCAGGGATTTCCAGCAATATATAATAGTCCATACTTTGCCCGAGTTTAGATGACGCAAACTGGCGTTCAACGCCAGTTCCATGTTGCATTCTGGAGTTAAACGCCAGAAACAGGTTGCAAAGTGGAGTTAAACGCCAGAAACAGGTTACAAACTGGCGTTCAACTCCAAGAGAAGCCTCTACACGTGTAAAGCTCAATGCTCAGCCTAAACACACACCAAGTGGGCCCCGAAAGTGGATTTCTGCATCATTTACTCAATTCTGTAAACCCTAGTAACTAGTCTGATATAAATCGGACCTTTTACTATTGTATTAGACATCTTTGATCAGTTTTATGCTATCTTAGAACTTTATGAGGGCTGGCCATTCGGCCATGCCTGGACCTTGTTCTTATGTATTTTCAACGGTAGAGTTTCTACACACCATAGATTAAGGTGTGGAGCTCTGCTGTTCCTAATGAATCAATGCAAAGTACTATTATTTTTCTATTCAATTCACGCTTATTCCTATTCTAAGATATTCATTCGCACCCAAGAACATGATGAATGTGATGATTATGTGACGCTCATCACCATTCTCACCTATGAACGCGTGCCTGACAACCACTTCCATTCTACATGAAGATGAGATAGAATGAGTATCTCTTAGATATCTAATACAGGGGATCGAGTCCGAGATATTAGAGTCTTCGTGGTATAAGTTAGAACCCATGGACGACCATTCCGGAGATCTGGAAAGTCTAAACCTTGTCTGTGGTATTCCAAGTAGGATCTGGGAAGGGATGGCTGTGACGAGCTTCAAACTCGCGAGTGCTGGGCGTAGTGACAGACGCAAAAGAATAGTAAATCCTATTCCAGTATGATCGAGAACCGACAGATGATTAGCCATGCAGTGACAGCGCATTGGACCATTTTCATAGAGAGGACGAGATGTAGCCATTGACAACGGTGATGCCCAACATACAGCTTGCCATGGAAGGGAGTAGGAATGATTGGATGAAGACAACAGGAAAGCAGAGGTTCAGGAGGAACGAAAGCATCTCTATACGCTTATCTGAAATTCTCACCAATGAATTACATAAGTATCTCTATCTTAGTTTATATTTTATTTATATTTTTATTATCAATTCACCATAACCATTTGAATCCGCCTGACTGAGATTTACAAGGTGACCATAGCTTGCTTCAGGCCGACAATCTCCGTGGGATCGACCCTTACTCACGTAAGGTTTATTACTTGGACGACCCAGTGCACTTGCTGGTTAGTTGTGCGAAGTTGTGACAAAGTGTGATTCACGTTTGAGAGCACCAAGCCTTTGGCGCCATTGTTGATGATCGCAATTTCGCATACCAAGTTTTTGGCGCCGTTGCCAGGGATTGTTCGAGTTTAGACAACTGACGGTTCATCTTGTTGCTCAGATTAGGTAATTTTATTTTAATTTTAAGCTTTTTATTTCTTATTTTCAAAAAATACAAAAAAGAATTTCTTTTTCATTTTTCCCAAAATAATTTTTGAAAAATACCAAAAAAAATTTAATAAAATCATAAAAACCAAAAATATTGTGTTTCTTGTTTGAGTCTTATGTCAAATTTTAAGTTTGGTGTCAATTGCATCTTTTTAATTTTTCTTAAAATTTTCGAAAACTCATGCATTTGTTCTTCATGATCTTCAAGTTGTTCTTGATGAATTTCTTTGTTTGATCTTTAAATTTTTCTTGTTTTGTGTCTTTTCTTGTTTTTCATATGCATTTTCAATTTGTTAGTATCTAAATATTAAAAATTTTTAAGTTTGGTGTCTTGCATATTTTCTTTGTTTGAAAATTTTTCAAAAATACATACTTGATATTCATCATGATCTTCAAAGTGTTCTTGGTGTTCATCTTGACATTCAAAGTGTTCTTGCATGCATTAATTGTTTTGATCCAAAATTTTCATGCATTGAGTCTTTTTTATATTTTTCTCTCTCATCATTAAAAATTCAAAAATCAAAAAAATATCTTTCCCTTTTTCTTCTCATAAAAATTCGAAAATTTGAGTTGACTTTTTCAAAACTTTTTAAAATTTAGTTGTTTCTTATGAGTCAAATCAAATTTTCAATTTAAAAATCCTATCTTTTTCAAAATCTTTTTCAAAAATCAAATCTTTTTCATTTTTTTATAATTTTCAAAAATTCCAAATTGATTTTCAAAATTCTTTTTCTTATTTTGTTTCATAATTTCAAAATATTTACTAACAATTAATGTGATTGATTCAAAAATTTTAAAGTTTGTTACTTGCCTATTAAGAAAGGTCCAATCTTTAAATTTTAAATCATATCTTTTTTTTGTTTCTTGTTAGTCAAGTAATCAACTTTAATTTTCAAAATCAAATCTTTTTAAATTTCTTTTTCAAAATCTTTTTCAAAATAAGTTTCAATCACATCTTTTTCAAATCAATTTCAAAATCTTTTCTAACTTCTTTTCTAACTTCTTATCTTTTCAAAATTTGATTCTCAAATCTTTTTCAGTTAACCACTTAACTTTTTGTTTAATTCTTATCTTTTTCAAAACTACCTAGCTAACTCTCTCTCTCTAATTTTCGAAAATCACCTTCCTCTTTTTCAAAATTTCTTTTTAATTAATTAATTGTTTTAAATTTAATTTAATTTCATTTTTCTTTTTAATTTTCGAATTATAACTTTGATTTTAAATTAAAAACAAAAATATTTTTATTTTATTTTATTTAATTTTTAAATTCTCTCATCTCTCATCCCCTTCTAATTATTTATTTATCAACTAACACTTCTCTTCCACCCAAGAATTCGAACCCACTCCTCTCCCTTGTGTTTGGATTTTTACCTTTTTTTTTTCTATTCTTCTCTTCTACTCACATAAAGAAACCTCTCCACTGTGACAAAGAGGATCCCTATTATTTTCTGTTCCCTTCTTTTTCATATGAGCAGGAGCAAGGACAAGAACATTCTTGATGAAGCTGATCCGGAACCTGAAAGGACTTTGAAGAGGAAGCTAAGAGAAGCTAAAACACAACACTCTGAAGAGAACTTTACTGAAATTTTCGAACAAGAAGGAGACATGGCCGAAAACAATAACAATGCAAGGAAGATGCTTGGTGACTTTACTGCACCAAATTCTAATTTACATGGAAGAAGCATCTCAATCCCTGCCATTGGAGCAAATAATTTTGAGCTAAAACCTCAACTAGTTTCTCTGATCCAACAGAACTGCAAGTTTCATGGACTTCCTTCAGAAGATCCTTTCCAGTTCTTAACTAAATTCTTGCAGATCTGTGAAACTGTTAAGACCAATGGGGTTGATTCCGAGGTCTACAGGCCTATGCTTTTCCCATTTGCTGTAAGAGACAGAGCTAGAATATGGTTGGATTCTCAACCTAAAGATAGCCTGAACTCTTGGGATAAGCTGGTCACGACTTTCTTAGCCAAGTTCTTTCCTCCTCAAAAGCTTAGTAAGCTTAGAGTGGATGTTCATACCTTCAGGCAGAAAGACGGTGAATCCCTCTATGAAGCTTGGGAGAGATATAAGCAACTGACTAAAAAGTGTCCTTCTGACATGCTTTCAAAATGGACCATCCTGGATATATTCTATGATGGTCTGTCTGAATTATCAAAGATGTCATTGGACCATTCTGCAGGTGAATCTATTCACCTAAAGAAAATGTCTGCAGAAGCTCAGGAACTCATTGACATGGTTGCAAATAACCAGTTCATGTACACTTCTGAAAGGAATTCTGTGAGTAATGGGATGCCTCAGAGGAAGGGAGTTTTTGAAATTGATACTCTGAATGCCATATTGGCTCAGAATAAAATATTGACTCAGCAAGTCAATATGATCTCTCAGAGTCTGAATGGATTGAAGGAATCATCCAACAGTACTATAAAGGTATCTTCTGTAGAAGAAGCTTATGATCCTGAGAACCTTGCAATAGCAGAGGTCAATTACATGGGTGAACCCTATGGAAACACCTATAATCCCTCATGGAGAAATCATCCAAATTTCTCATGGAAGGATCAACAAAAGCCTCAACAAGGCTTTAATAATGGTGGAAGAAACAGGTTTAGCAATAGCAAACCTTTTCCATCATCCACTCAGCAACAGACAGAGAATTCTGAGCAGAATGCATCTAGCTTAGCAAATATAGTCTCTGATCTATCTAAGGCCACTCTAAGTTTCATGAATGAAACAAGGTCCTCCATTAGAAATTTGGAGGCATAAACGGGCCAGCTGAGTAAAAAGGTCACTGAAACTCCTCCTAGTACTCTCCCAAGCAATACAGAAGAAAATCCAAAGAGAGAGTGCAAGGCCATTGATTTGACCATCATGGCCGAACCTACAAGGGAGGAGGAGGACGTGAATCCTAGTGAGGAAGACCTCCTGGGACGCTCAGTGACCAATAAGGAGTTCCCCTTTGAGGAACCAAAGGAATCTGAGACTCATCTAGAGACCATAGAGATTCCATTGAACCTCCTTCTGCCATTCATGAGCTCTGATGAGTATTCATCCTCTGAAGAGGATGAAGACATTACTGAAGAGCAAGTCGCTAAGTACCTTGGTGCAATCATGAAGCTGAATGCCAAATTATTTGGTAATGAGACTTGGGAAGATGAACCTCCCTTGCTCACCAATGAACTGAATGCATTGGATAGGCAGAAATTACCTCAAAAGAAACAGGATCCTGGTAAATTCCTAATTCCCTGTAAAATAGGCACCATGACCTTTGAGAAGGCTCTGTGTGACCTAGGGTCAGGAATAAACTTAATGCCACTCTCTGTAATGGAGAAACTTGGGATCTTTGAGGTGCAAGCTGCCAGAATCTCATTAGAGATGGCAGACAACTCAAGAAAACAGGCTTAGGGACAAGTAGAGGACGTGTTAGTAAAGGTTGAAGGCCTTTACATCCCTGCTGATTTCATAATCCTAGACACTGGGAAGGATGAAGATGAATCCATCATCCTTGGAAGACCCTTCATAGCCACAGCAAAAGCTGTGATTGATGTGGACAGAGGAGAGTTGATCCTTCAACTGAATGAGGACAACCTTGTGTTTAAAACTCAAGGATCTCCTTTTGTAACCATGGAGAGGAAGTATGAAAAGCTTCTCTCACTACAGAGTCAACCAAAGCCCCCACAGTCAAACTCTAAGTTTGGTGTTGGGAGGCCACAACCAAACTCTAAGTTTGGTGTTGAACCCCCACATTCAAACTCTAAGTTTGGTGTTGGGAGGTTCCAACCTTGCTCTGATTATCTGTGAGGTTCCATGAGAGCCCACTGTCAAGCTATTGACATTAAAGAAGCGCTTGTTGGGAGGTAACCCAATGTTATTTAATTTTATTTTTATTTCTATTTCGTGTTTTATTAGGTTGATGATCATGTGGAGTCACAAAAACTACTAAAAAATCAAAAATAGAATGAAAAACAGCATCAAAAAGAGCACACCCTGGAGGAGGAGCATTCTGGCATTTAAACGCCAGAAACAAGCACCAAGCTGGCGTTTAACGCCAGAAACAAGCATCAGCCTAGCGTTAAACGCCAGAAACAGGCTACATTTGGGCGTTTAACGCCAAAAATAGGCAGCAGTCTGGCGTTAAACGCCAGTATTGTATACAAAGGGCGTTTTGCACGCCTAATTGGAGCAGGGATGCTAAGTCCTTGACCCCTCTAGATCTGTGGACCCCACAGGATCCCTATCTACCCCCCTCTTTCTTCTTTTGCTCGAGGACGAGCAAACCTTTTAAGTTTGGTGTGGTAAGAGCATTGCTTTTTATTTTTCCATAACCATCAATGGCACCTAAGGCCAGAGAAGCCTCAAGAAAGAGGAAAGGGAAGACAAAAGCCTCTACCTCCGAGTCATGGGAGATGGAGAGATTCATCTCAAGGGTCCATAGCTCAGTAGTAAAGCATTTGACTGCACAACAAGAGCTATGAGGGAGGAGCAACAAAGACAAGGAAGAGACATAGAGGAGCTCAAGAGTACCATTGGTTCTTCAAGAAGAGGAAGACGCCACCCTCACTAAGGTGGACCCATTCCTTAATCTCCTTGTTCTTATTTTCCTGTTTTTCGTTTACTATGCTTCATGTTTAATTATGTTTGTGTCCTTACTATATGATCATTAGTGTCTGAGTGTCTATGTCTTAAAGCTATGAATATCCTATGAATCCATCACCTCTCTTAAATGAAAACTGTTTTAATTACAAAAGAACAAGAAGTACATGGATTCGAATTCATCCTTGAAACTAGTTTAATTATTTTGATGTGGTGACAATACTTTTTGTTTTCTGAATGAATGCTTGAACAGTGCATATGTCTTTTGAATTTGATGTTTATGAATGTTAAATATGTTGGCTCTTGAAAGAATGATGAAAAGGAGAAATGTTATTTGATGATCTGAAAAATCATAAAAATGATTCTTGAAGCAAGAAAAAGCAGTGAATACAAAGCTTGCAGAAAAAAATGCGAAAAAAATGGAAAAAAACAGAAAGAAAAAGAAAAAGCAAGCAGAAAAAGCCAATAGCCCATAAAACCAAA